>NW_028260368.1:9681497-9710977 GCF_056163025.1 Triticum urartu | reverse complement strand
TTTAGATCCATCTAAGATTTCGATTCCCAGTAAAAAAAATATAGAATAGAAAAATATGGGACAAAAAATAAATCCACTCGGTTTCAGACTTGGTACAACCCAAAAACACCATTCCTTTTGGTTCGCACAACCAAAAAATTATTCTGAAGGTCTACAGGAAGATAAAAAAATAAGGGATTGTATCAAGAACTATATACAAAAGAATAGGAAAAAGGGCTCGAATAGAAAAATAGAATCAGACTCAAGTTCCGAAGTAATTACACATAATAGAAAAATGGACTCAGGTTCAAGTTCCGAAGTAATTACACATATAGAAATCCAAAAAGAAATCGATACGATCCACGTCATAATCCATATTGGATTCCCAAATTTATTAAAGAAAAAAGGAGCAATCGAAGAATTAGAGAAAGATCTACAAAAGGAAATTAACTCTGTAAACCAGAGATTTAATATTTCTATCGAAAAAGTTAAAGAACCTTATAGACAGCCTAACATTCTTGCAGAATATATAGCTTTCCAATTAAAAAATAGAGTTTCATTCCGAAAGGCAATGAAAAAAGCCATTGAATTAACTAAAAAAGCAGATATAAGGGGAGTAAAAGTAAAAATTGCGGGTCGTCTCGGAGGAAAAGAAATTGCACGCGCCGAATCTATTAAAAAGGGTAGACTTCCCCTCCAAACAATTCGCGCTAAAATTGATTATTGCTGCTATCCAATTCGGACTATCTATGGAGTATTAGGTGTAAAAATTTGGATATTCGTAGACGAAGAATAAGTAATCTTGTCTTCGGAATTCTGTCCATTGATAGAATAAAAAATGACAAGAGACTTTTTTCCTGAAATCCCTGCAAAAGAAGAAATTATACCTCTTTCTATAAGATTTAATGAAAATTGATAAATCATTTAATATAATTGCTATGCTTAGTGTGTGACTCGTTATTTTTTTCTTTTTTTTAAGAAAAAAACTTAGTAATTATAGAAAATTAACTAATAACCAACCTATTGCTTCGTATTGTCGAGATCCTAACTAAGAAACAGTCACTATATGAATAAATACCTCTATCATAACATAAATGAGTAGATGTGTCATATAGTTGTAGCAACTGCAATTTTTTCTCTAAAAAGAAAAGGGATTCTAGGTTGTGAAGCAAAACTAAAGGGATGTGGATAAAGGGAGGGATGATAGAAAGAAGGAAGAGGAAATAAATAAGATATAGGATTCCACTATGTATGGTCTATGAATTACATCATAAAAGGCAATGTGATAAAGCATCAATATAATAAAAATAATAGAGAATTAAAAATTGTAACTTGAAACAAGAACTACAAATTTAAAGCAATAATAAAGAGCCGCCCGGGTTAATAAAACTGAGAAAATTAACTCGGAAAGAAATTTTTTGGAAGCTCCGTTGCGGGATTCAGACCTAACCATTCAAGGAGAAGCAGTGGGGAACGACAGAACCTATGATTCCATAGGATTTTATTGAAAAGAATCCTAACACTTCATTGGGTGGGATGGCGGAACAAACCAAAAAAATTGTCTTATTTGGTAAGTTTATAAATTAACAAATAAGACAGGAAAGAGTAAATATTCGCCCGCGAAATTCTTATTGAATTAGAATACTTTACCGCGATTCAATAAGAGTAAAAATAAGGATTTTTTTAAGAAGGATTACATTATCTATAAATATAGAATTTAGATAAATATACACACACATCTGGATATATTCTAGATCTTCTTTTTTGACTATATATTATATTTTTCTGTTTTAACAAATTCAATATAAAAAAAACCGAACTTTTTCTATTATCTATTAATGTGTATCTATCCGTACCGTAATATTTTGGAATATTATGAATTAGAGAAATTTACATGCTTTCTGATTCCATTCGCGAGGAGCTGGATGAGAAGAAACTCTCATGTCCAGTTTTGCAGTAGAGATGGAACTAAGAAAGAGAACCATCGACTATAACCCCAAAAGAACCAGATTTCGCAAACAACATAGAGGAAGAATGAAAGGAAAATCCTGCCGAGGCAATCGTATTTGTTTTGGTAGATATGCTCTTCAAGCACTTGAACCCGCTTGGATCACGGCGAGACAGATAGAAGCAGGACGAAGAGCAATAACACGATATGCACGTCGTGGTGGAAAAATATGGGTACGTATATTTCCCGACAAACCGGTTACACTAAGACCCACGGAAACACGTATGGGCTCGGGAAAGGGGTCCCCCGAATATTGGGTATCCGTTGTTAAACCTGGTCGTATACTTTATGAAATGGGGGGAGTATCTGAAACTGTAGCTAGAGCAGCTATCTCCATAGCTGCCAGTAAAATGCCCATACGAAGTCAATTTATTCGATTAGAGATATAGAACCCTAAAAGGGGTATGGAAGATAAAAAAAAATGCTCGGTTTTTCTTTCTGGAAAGACAATATTTCTTTCATCCTTTTGCATTGAAATAACAAATTGAAATCAAAATAATATGATTCAACCTCAGACCCTTTTAAATGTAGCAGATAATAGTGGAGCTCGAAAATTGATGTGTATTCGAGTCATAGGAGCTGCTGGTAATCAGCGATATGCTCGTATTGGTGATGTTATTGTTGCTGTAATCAAAGACGCATTGCCCAAATGCCTCTAGAAAGATCCGAAGTAATTCGAGCTGTAATTGTACGTACATGTAAAGAGTTCAAATGCGAAGACGGTATAATAATCCGCTATGATGACAATGCTGCGGTTATAATTGATCAAAAAGGCAATCCAAAAGGAACTCGAGTTTTTGGCGCGATTGCCGAGGAATTGAGAGAATTGAATTTTACCAAAATAGTTTCATTAGCTCCTGAAGTATTATAAATACTAGTAGGCGAAATTGAGACCAAAGAATTAATTTAGTAGATTGTGTTTTACGTATATGTTTTAAAATCCAAAATGAAAAAAAAAAAAAGAAAACATGTTGATTATAGAAAAATTAGGAGGAACCTAGAATTAGAGTCTTATGGGCAAGGACACTATTGCTGATTTACTAACCTCTATAAGAAATGCGGACATGAATAAAAAAGGAACAGTTCGAGTAGTATCTACAAATATTACCGAAAACATTGTTAAAATACTTCTACGAGAGGGTTTTATTGAAAGTGTTCGGAAACATCAGGAACGTAACAGATATTTCTTGGTTTCAACTTTGCGACATCAAAAGAGAAAGACTATAAAAGGAATATATAGAACAAGAACCTTTTTAAAGCGTATCAGCCGACCCGGCTTACGAATTTATACCAACTATCAAGGAATTCCTAAAGTTTTGGGTGGAATGGGAATTGCTATTCTTTCTACTTCTCGAGGAATAATGACAGATCGAGAAGCTCGACTAAACAGAATTGGGGGAGAAGTCTTATGTTATATATGGTAATCGCCCCGCCTATAGTGCTCGAATTCTATCTCGCCCTTCCTATTTTTAAAATAAAAATAGAAAAATAGGAGAAAAAAAATATGACAGAAAAAAAAAATAGGAGAGAAAAAAAAAACCCGAGAGAAGCAAAAGTAACTTTCGAAGGTTTAGTTACGGAAGCCCTACCCAATGGAATGTTCCGCGTTCGGCTAGAGAATGACACCATCATCCTAGGCTATATTTCAGGAAAGATACGGTCTAGTTCTATACGAATACTGATGGGGGATAGGGTCAAAATTGAAGTAAGTCGTTATGATTCAAGCAAGGGACGTATAATTTATAGACTTCCCCATAAGGATTCGAAGCGTATCGAAGACTCGAAGGATAGCGAAGATTTGAAGGATAGCGAAGATTTGAAGGATACCAAAGATTCAAAGGATTAGGTTTTTCTTTTTTTTTCTAGGGTAATAAATTCTAAGTTCTAAAATTCAAGCGAAGAGACTTATTTTTTCCAAAAGATTAGATTCATAGTTTAAAAAAGGATACGGAAATATGAAAATAAGAGCTTCCGTTCGTAAAATTTGTACAAAATGTCGACTGATTCGTAGGCGTGGACGAATTAGAGTCATTTGCTCTAATCCGAAGCATAAACAAAGACAGGGGTAATCTTTCGAAAAAGAACTTTACTTTCTAAAAAGTAAAAAAAAGTACCCGCGGAAATGTTCCAATTCCAAATAAAATAATTTCATTTAAAATAATTAAAGTAAAGGGTTTATTTTACCCTGAAACGGATATCTTTGTATCTTTTTTTCTTTTTTTTATTTCTAACTCATATTTATGAGATAATAAAATATGGCAAAAGCTATACCAAAAATTGGTTCACGTAAGAAAGTGCGTATTGGTTTACGTAGGAATGCACGTTTTAGTTTACGGAAGAGTGCACGTAGAATAACAAAAGGGGTTATTCATGTTCAAGCTAGTTTCAACAATACCATTATAACTGTTACAGACCCACAAGGTCGGGTGGTTTTTTGGTCCTCGGCCGGTACTTGTGGATTCAAAAGCTCAAGAAAAGCATCACCCTATGCTGGTCAAAGAACAGCAGTAGATGCTATTCGTACAGTAGGTTTGCAACGAGCAGAAGTTATGGTAAAGGGCGCTGGTAGTGGAAGAGATGCCGCATTACGAGCCATTGCTAAAAGTGGTGTGCGATTAAGTTGTATACGCGATGTAACACCTATGCCGCATAATGGATGTCGACCGCCTAAAAAAAGACGTCTGTAAAAGAATTAACCCGCTTTCAACTTTCATTTCAAGAGAAATAAACGATTCAATGATAAAATAATAATACTAGTCTATTATGGTTCGAGAGGAGGTAGCAGGATCCACTCAAACACTACAGTGGAAGTGTGTTGAATCAAGAGTAGATAGTAAGCGCCTTTATTATGGTCGTTTCATTCTGTCCCCGCTTAGAAAAGGTCAAGCGGACACCGTCGGTATTGCCTTGCGAAGAGCTTTACTTGGAGAAATAGAAGGAACATGTATCACACGTGCAAAATTTGGGAGCGTGCCGCACGAGTATTCTACAATAGCAGGTATTGAAGAATCCGTACAAGAAATTTTACTAAATTTGAAAGAAATTGTATTGAGAAGTAATCTCTATGGAGTTAGAGACGCATCCATTTGCGTCAAAGGTCCTAGATACATAACTGCTCAAGATATCATCTTACCGCCTTCCGTAGAAATCGTTGATACGGCACAACCTATAGCTAACTTGACAGAGCCCATTGATTTCTGTATTGATTTACAGATCAAGAGAGATCGTGGATATCAGACAGAACTCAGAAAGAACTATCAAGATGGAAGTTATCCTATAGATGCTGTATCCATGCCTGTTCGAAATGTGAATTATAGTATTTTTTCTTGTGGGAATGGAAATGAAAAACACGAGATACTTTTTCTAGAAATATGGACTAATGGAAGTTTAACCCCTAAGGAAGCACTTTATGAGGCTTCTCGTAATTTGATTGATTTATTTCTTCCTTTTCTACACGCGGAGGAAGAGGGCGCTAGTTTCGAAGAAAATAAAAACAGGTTTACTCCACCCCTTTTTACTTTTCAAAAAAGATTAACTAATCTAAAGAAAAACAAAAAAGGAATTCCATTGAATTGTATTTTTATTGATCAATTAGAATTGACTTCTAGAACGTATAATTGTCTAAAAAGGGCCAATATACATACACTATTGGACCTTTTGAGTAAGACTGAAGAAGATCTTCTGAGAATTGACAGTTTTCGTATGGAAGATAGAAAACATATATGGGACACTCTAGAGAAGCATCTCCCAATTGATTTACTTAAGAATAAACTCTCGTTTTAAATCCATTGCAATTTTTTTTCTTCTTCTTTTTCGAGTTAGAATAAAAAGAAAACAATTTAGCATCTTTGGTACAATCTATATTTTCGCGAAATGGATCATAATAAAATGGATTTTAGGTATCTAGGGAAGATTCACTTGGAAGTAACTATTTCCTAGATACCTATGGTACTTCACGGTTGAATGAATCAAAAAATATCTAAAAAAGACCTAAAGTTAATGATTTATCAATGGGTAATGTTGCTCCAATACCTAACCAAAGAGCTACTACAGTACCGATTAAAAAAACGGTCGTAGCTACTGGGCGGCGAAATGGATTTTGGAATTTATTGACATTCTCTAGAAAAGGTACTGTCAATAAGCCTGTTGGCACAGAAACCATTAAAAGAACGCCCAATAACTTATTGGGTACCGTACGGAGTATTTGAAACACGGGAAAGAAGTACCACTCGGGTAATATTTCCAGAGGAGTTGCAAACGGATCTGCCGGTTCACCAATCATTGATGGCTCGAGAACCGCTAAACCTACATTACATGCAATAGTACCTAGAATTACTACTGGAAAAATATATAAAAGATCGTTGGGCCATGCGGGTTCCCCGTAATAATTATGTCCCATCCCTTTAGCTAATTTAGCTCTTAATACAGGATCATTTAAGTCTGGTTTCTTTGTTATTGGGATAGGTGAACTCTTTAGGATCCATCCCCCAAAGGAACCGGACATGAGAATTTATCATCATCCGGCTCGAGCAAGAGTGAAAGAAATAAGACCGCGGAAGATCCTTAATAGAATTAAGGTTTATAATGACTCAATGACTCTAGGCAAGAAAAGCTTTATCAGATTCTCTTTTCCGAAGTTGCACCTACAACTACTCATTGAAAATAATCCTATTCTTATGGGTAAATGCTCAATATCCAAGTGGGCTTACAAATTTGATCATGATCAATTGCTTTGTGGATTGTCTCATGTCTCTTGATTAGTTGGTATTTATCCCCTCAATATCGCAAGTTTCTTACCTCCAAACAAAATATTTACTTGTTACTAATAAAAAATCAAAAAGTTTAGCCTACATTCTTCCTTAGATCCCTTCTTTTACTCCGATAGTATTGCGGATCACAATCGATGCAAAGAAAATGAATGCATTTCCATACTATAATAAAAAGGTAAGTGTAATAAATAGAGAACTGGATCATGTCACATGACTTATTCCATTTCTACTCTATGGGATCTTACGGAGCCTGTTCATGGATGACATGGTTGCGGTATGATCATAGAAGATATTCTCCTCAAGTGAACCAGCCTATCCTTCCTAGGTAGGGGACTTACATGTTGATTGGATGCGGAGACACCTTTGGTTGTGAATTCTAATGTGGCAGATCCAATTCTTTATCTGCATGGCCAAATCAATAATTCAAGTCACACACTCCCATAATCCGCCTTTTTTCTTTCGTAAAATTAACTTCAACTATTTGTATTGTATAAAAATACTTTGGAGTTGAAGAGAAGTATCCAAATGACATGTGTTATTTTACAATAACCCATGCTTGTAGCAATGAAATACCAAAACCTACCCGATATGATATATGATAATTATAATTCTCTATGATATGCCTTCCCTATAAAGGACCCGAAATACCTTGCTTACGTATCATTGGAAAGTGCATTAACATAAATACGGCAGTAAGCAGAGGCAGTACAAAGGTATGTAAACTATAAAAACGAGTCAAAGTGGATTGGCCCACACTAGCACTTCCGCGTAATAACTCCACTAAAGGCGATCCTATTACCGGAATGGCGTCAGGTACACCTGTCACAATTTTGACTGCCCAATAGCCAATTTGATCCCAAGGCAAAGAATAACCAGTTACACCAAATGATGCAGTCAAAACAGCCAAAACCACACCTGTGACCCAAGTTAATTCGCGGGGTTTTTTAAATCCCCCTGTGAGATACACACGAAATACATGCAGGATCATCATTAAAACCATCATACTTGCTGACCATCGATGAACTGATCGGATTAACCAACCAAAGTTGGCCTCGGTCATTATGTATTGAACCGAGGAAAAAGCCTCTGTAACGGTTGGTCGGTAGTAAAAAGTCATAGCAAAACCGGTAGCGACTTGTACTAGAAAACAAGTAAGTGTAATTCCCCCTAAACAATAAAATATGTTGACATGGGGAGGAACATATTTACTAGTTATATCATCTGCAATTGCCTGAATCTCAAGACGTTCCTCAAACCAATCATATACTTTATTGAGATAGGTAACTAACCCGAGTCCCCCTCTAAGAGCCGTATATGAAAATTTCATCTCGTACGGCTCAAGCAGAAACACAAAAATTTTCAACGAATATTAGAAAAAAGGTTCAAAACTTCATCAGCCACTGAATTGGGTCGATTTGCCTTGAAGATATCAAATAAGAAAAATCCGGAATATCTTCTTTGTGATGATAATGCCAAAAAATCTCAAGTTGGCGCGTCTTTCTTTCTTCCTTTCCCTTATGTTGGTCATTAGAGGCTTCTTGACTTTTCTCTTCCCTATAAAGGATTTGTTTTTTTATGCGTAATATAGAAATTATCTTGTTGAGATCCTATGAATCAGTTCAATTAAAACCTTAGATTCATACTAGAGCCACGATGATTTAGTCTCAAGCTAAACAAAAGGCAAGGGTTCTTCGAATAAGAACCGCTTGATAATCATTTATTGAATCAGTGTAATGACTCGACAAAATCGAGAGAAAAAAAGTTGTCTTTTGGGCAAACAAAATTGGAAGGAAGAAAATTTCTTTTTTATTTTTATTTAAGAACTACTTGAATTTTTCAGTCTGGTTGCGAGGTCTTAATAGTGAGTATGAATCATAGTTCCATTTTTTTTTGATCCACTCTATCTATTTCGTGTTCCAGATACTAGAATAAATAATATCTGACGAATTAGAATCATCTTGATAGAGATAACAGGCCCTTTCTATGTATTATCAATAGGATCAATTCTAACAAGTCACACACTCATATTCCAGAGATACCGAAACAAAAAAATTCCGCGGTCGAACTACCATAATATCTAGAAATGTAGATCTTAAACTAGAAAGGCTTTTTTGGATGGAAAAACTCTGACTTCCTAGTTTTAGTTAGTAGAAACCTAATTGGTTAAAATTCCGTCCAGTAAAACGGAAGAATTATAAATTTCTAAAATGATAGATAGGAATATAGCGAATAAAGCCATTGCGATCCCCATAAAAGGAGTAGTCCCCCAACCCGGGGCGACTTTCCCATATTCCGAATTCAAGGGTTTCAGTAAACTACCTGCACCAGTTCGTTTTGGCCTAGGTTTAGAACTATCTTCAACGGTTTGTGTAGCCATAAATTCTATTTAATCATTGGTGTTGACTTTGTATACTATTCCGTTGTAGTTGTAAATACACGATCTTTTCGTAGATCCATTGTAATCTTGAAATTCTATAAAAATGGAAACAGCAACTTTAGTCGCCATCTCCATATCTGGTTTACTTGTAAGCTTTACTGGGTATGCCTTATATACCGCGTTTGGGCAACCCTCTCAACAATTAAGAGATCCATTCGAAGAACACGGAGACTAATTTAAGTAAGAAGTCTCCCAGATAGGGGGACTTCTTACTTAAATGAAATTATTTTATTCTTTTAGTTGGAGTTGGTGGAACCTTAGGTGGTTCTCGGAAGAAGATAGCGAAAAAAATTATCCCTAAAGTCGAAACTAAAAGGAACGTATAAACCAATGCTTCCATAGATTCGATCCTGGTTTATTTACAATTATAACTTCCACACCTATTCATTTGTCATTTGGGATAATTTCCCATATAAAGAAAGAAAAAGAGTCAAAGAAAGGATGGGAGATGTTTCCCATGTCAAATCAAAAAAGAGAGGTGAAAGATACTATAACAATGTGTATCAAACTGCCTGTTTCCTTGTAGTTGGATCTCCCACTTTTTGGAATGTTCCAAATTCCACTTGAGCATCCAAATCTGGATCAATACCAGCAAAAACATCTCGGAACAATGTTCTAGCGCCATGCCAAATGTGTCCGAAAAAGAAGAGCAAAGCAAAGGTAGCATGACCAAAAGTGAACCAACCCCTTGGACTGCTGCGAAAAACACCATCAGATTTCAAAGTAGCCCGGTCTAATTCAAAAATTTCCCCTAATTGAGAACGCCTCGCATATTTTTTTACAGTAGCAGGATCAGAATAACTTACTCCATTAAGTTCGCCACCATAGAACTCCACCGTTACACCTACTTGTTCAACACTATATTTGGATTCTGCTCTTCTAAAAGGAACGTCTGCTCTAACAATTCCCTCCTCATCTACCAAAACAACCGGAAATGTTTCAAAAAAAGTAGGCATACGGCGTACAAAAAGCTCACGTCCTTCTTTATCTCTAAAGACGGGATGTCCTAACCATCCAACAGCTATTCCATCCCCATTGTCCATTGAGCCTGCTCTGAATAATCCCCCTTTTGCCGGATTATTACCAATATAATCATAAAAGGCTAATTTTTCGGGAATTTTAGACCAAGCTTCTGATAAACTAAGATTTTCGGCTAAACCATTGCTAACTCTTCGATATATTTCTTGCTGAAAGTATCCCTGATCCCACTGATAACGAGTAGGCCCAAATAATTCGATTGGGGTCGTTGCTGACCCATACCACATAGTTCCAGCAACTACGAAAGCTGCAAAAAAAACAGCAGCGATACTACTGGAAAGTACAGTTTCAATATTGCCCATACGTAATCCTTTATATAGACGTTGAGGCGGACGGACACTAAGATGGAATAAGCCCGCTAATATACCCAATGTACCCGCAGCAATATGATGAGAAGCTATTCCCCCCGGAACAAAAGGATCAAAACCTTCTGCACCCCACGCTGGATTTACAGCTTGTACTTTTCCAGTTAGTCCATAAGGATCGGATACCCATATCCCAGGACCATACAAACCCGTTACATGAAATGCCCCAAAGCCAAAGCAAGCCACCCCTGCAAGAAATAAATGAATTCCAAAGATCTTGGGCAAATCCAAAGAGGGTTTTCCCGTCCGCTCATCAGAGAATATTTCTAGGTCCCAATATACCCAATGCCAGATCGCTGCCAAGAAACACAAGCCAGAAAACACAATATGCGTACCTGCCACACCTTCATAACTCCAAATACCCGGATTTGTTACAGTTCCTCCTGAAATACTCCAACCACCCCACGAATCCGTTATTCCTAAACGAGTCATGAAGGGAATTACGAACATACCTTGTCTCCACATTGGATCCAGAACAGGATCAGAGGGATCAAAAACTGCTAATTCGTATAAAGCCATTGAGCCAGCCCAACCAGAAACTAGAGCTGTGTGCATTATATGCACCGCAAGCAATCGACCCGGATCATTCAATACGACAGTATGAACACGATACCAAGGCAAACCCATGGAAATACCCCTTTAGCAAAGAAAAATAGACACGATGTCGCTTTATTTTATCGCATTGAAAAAGACTATCCATATCCTATGTACCTAACCCTTCTAGGGGATTCTGTGTCAGAAAGCGCGAATATTTATTTCATTCCATTAAAAATAAGAAGCCAATTCTGTTCATAAGAAGAAAGAGAAGCAGATCTATTCTATACTCGATAAGTGCCAATATGCAATGGGTAACTTGGCCAATTTGGAAAAAACGAAGAATAGATCGCTACCCCTCTTTGTTTAGCATTCAAATCACCCATTCCCTTTTCTTTATTCAATCTGTCTTACATTCCTTATATGTATAACCTTTCAATCTACGTATTAATAGAATCTATAATATTCATATAGAATAAGAATAAAAATTAAGACAATAAACTGCGGATTCTTTCTTTCTGTTCCATTCTTACGTTTCCATATTAAAGTGTGGTTTTCTTACTTAAATTTAATAATATTAATCTAATATGCCCATTGGTGTTCCAAAAGTACCTTACCGGATTCCTGGAGATGAAGAAGCGACTTGGGTTGACTTATACAATGTTATGTATCGAGAAAGGACACTTTTTTTAGGTCAAGAGATTCGTTGCGAGATCACGAATCATATTACAGGTCTCATGGTATATCTGAGTATAGAAGATGGAATTAGTGATATTTTTTTGTTTATAAACTCCCCAGGCGGGTGGCTAATCTCAGGAATGGCTATTTTTGATACGATGCAAACGGTGACACCAGATATATATACAATATGCCTCGGAATAGCCGCCTCCATGGCGTCCTTCATTCTGCTTGGAGGAGAACCCACCAAGCGTATAGCATTCCCTCACGCGAGGATTATGCTTCACCAACCTGCTAGTGCTTATTATCGGGCAAGGACACCAGAATTTTTACTAGAAGTAGAAGAGTTACACAAAGTTCGCGAAATGATCACAAGGGTTTATGCAGTAAGAACAGGCAAGCCTTTTTGGGTTGTATCCGAAGACATGGAAAGGGATGTTTTTATGTCAGCAGACGAAGCCAAAGCTTATGGACTTGTCGATATTGTAGGGGATGAAATGATTGACAAGCACTGCGATACTGATCCAGTGTGGTTTCCAGAAATGTTTAAGGATTGGTAGTGTCCGGATTTCTTGTAAAGTTATTTCACAGCTAAATTCGTGTTTTCCTCGATTTAATAGAAAATAGAAAGACTTCATGATGAGCAATCATCAGGTTAAGATGGATCTAAACCAATCCATTTTTTTCTATATACATACAACATGCCGACGGTTAAACAACTTATTAGAAACGCAAGACAGCCAATACGAAATGCTCGAAAAACGGCCGCGCTTAAAGGATGCCCTCAGCGTCGAGGAACATGTGCTAGGGTGTATGTGCGACTCGTTCAGATCATGACTTCAAACAAATATAAAAAAAATTGAAGTATCCATGATTAGTACCAATGAATAGGATATAGCTTCTCTATCCTAGATTTCTATGGTATATGGAATTTATGGTTTCCTTTGGTGCAAATCCAATTATCTAAATTGGAAATAAGAAGCAATTCTCCCATTGGTAGCAAATGGTTATCCATTAAGCGGAGGAAATAGTAATAAAAAGAAAAAGGCTTATGCTCCTTTATCTTAAAAGAACGGACTAACAGGGTCAGCTACTTAGCCAACTTTCATAATTAAATACCGTCACTGTATGGATAACTCTTATTGTGAAAAGAGCTATTTACTCTATAATGGATAGGTAGAGCCAAAGAATGTGGACTATACAAGTTCGCAATACCTTTTGATGAAAGAAAGGGCTCCGGTGTATAGAGAGGGCCTCACCGTTTAAAAGGGAACCATAGAAACGATGGAACCCACTATTTTTTTTAGTATTATTAGAATGAATTTGTTATTTCGTATAGAAATAACTGAACGGAGTGGAATAAAAAATCGTGGTTGGGAAGGTTACTATAGCAAAAGCCATTGGAATTAATATTTTATATATCGGAATAATTAGTTTTGTTATTAATGAGAAAAAGGGTGGCTAAAAGAAGAGAAATCATTAGTTATTCATTAAGGTTAATTTGATTCAATGACCAGAGTTCCGCGAGGATATATAGCCTCTGGAGACGACGAACAAAAATGCGTTCATTTGCCTCAAACTTTAGAGGGGCTCATTTAAGACTTAATCGAATGATTACCCAACAGGTAAAAAGAGCTTTTGTTTCCTCTCATCGAGATAGAGGTAGGCAAAAGAGGGATTTTCGTCGTTTGTGGATCACTCGGATAAACGCAGCAACGCGGGTATATAAAGTATTCGATAGTTATAGTAAATTAATACACAACCTGTACAAGAAGAAATTGATTCTTAATCGTAAAATGCTTGCACAAGTAGCTGTATCAAATCCAAATAATCTTTACACGATTTCCAATAAAATAAAGATCATCAATTAAAGGTATAAATAAAGTAATATACTGGAATAATAAAAGATGAATTCCCGGAGAGGGAACTCCGGGAAGATACAATAAATTAAGATTAAGTGGTAGGAATCAACGAGCTGGATTACTTTCTTTATAATATATATAGGTCTGGCCCTTTCGAATTCGAATAAAACATCAACAATCGGAACTTAAGTTCCGGTTGTTGTTTCTTAAATTTTGGTTGTTGTTTCTTAAGTTTCGATTGGAATTGTACTTTTGCGTTAATTGAGGAATATGTCTATTTTTTCTGGGTCTAGAACCTGTAATTATTGAAATTGACTGGGCTTGAAATTGCTTTTCGTTCTCATAGTTACGAAACGGTAAGAAAGATAAAATACGAGCCTGTTTTATAGCAAGAGTAATTAATCGTTGTTGTTTCAAGGTTAATCTATTTATTCGTCTCGATAATATTTTTCCTTGTTCACTAATAAATCTATTAATTAAACTCATGTTTCTATAATCAATTCGATCTCCCGGGCCAATCCGGGGACGCCTACGAAAAGGTTGTTTAGATTTACGAAAAGGTTGCTTGAATTTACGAAAAGTTTGCTTGGATTTACGAAAGGGTTGCTTGGATTTATTAAAAGTTTGCTTGGATTTACTAAAGGGTTGCTTAGATTTAAGAAAAGGTTGTTTAGATGTATACATGATTTATTCCTTATTTAAAATTTGAAAATTTGAAAATTCACTTCTTTATTTTATTAATTTAGGATCCAGAAGAAGTAGTTTTTCTTTGATCCATATCTTATTTGATTCATATTATAGTATATGAATACCCTCTATACATATGAAATAATATCTACCGGAAATCAGATGAGTTGATTTGTATTTTGTATTCTATACTATGTTTTCTTTATATATTAAATATGAAGTTCTTACTCTTTCTGTTGTTTGGAAAGATCAAACACACGATGTTCCTATTTCTTTATTTCGTGATGAGTCGTATGCTTGCGACAATAACGACAAAATTTTTTGAATTCTAATTGTCCGGGTGTATTGTGGCGATTCTTTTGAGTACTATATCTAGAAATCCCCGTCGATTCCTCATTGGCACCTTTTCGAACACAACTGATGCATTCCAAAATAACTCTGATTCTAACATCTTTTCCCTTGGCCATGAACCTCCTTTTCTTTTTGGATTGACTTAACTTAATTCTTCTACTTATTCTTTTATTCTTCTATTTTGAATCCGAAGAAGAAGAATAAAATTCATTAGAATAATTTTTTTTTATTCTTTAATTAAGTAATAAAAAATAGAGAAATAATTAAAGAATACAATCCTTGTCGAATTAGCAAAGATTTTGGTTCGAAATCCTTTCATTTAATTAGCCAGCCCCGCCTTTTCTATGCTCTGATTTCTGAGGCCTTATTTAGCTTGGGTACCCCTTTAAATTGAATTTCTATTTTCAAAAATGGGGTTTACCAAATTTTTAATGACTCTGAGGTTCAACCCAATCCATCTTTTCTTTCTTTTTCCTTCCGATACTAAAAAAAGATTGAAAAGGATCAAATTTTGTCATATCACGAAGAAATCTATCCCTCCCATAGCAATAACTAGAATTAAAAAAAAGGGAATGACAAAGCATCTGGGAATAAACGATTAATTTCTATCAATAAACCTGCTAAAGCACCAAACCATAGAGTACTTAGCACGGGTGCTACAGAGAGATATGTTTTTATATCCCGCATTGAAAATCCTCCTTCCTTGTTGGAATACATATATGATCATAAACTCTTGCCCAAGATTGTTATGCTATATATAAAATGAACCATATCGACGAAATTTTCCTATCCCTAAAAAAGAAAAAGATGACCCCTTCTTCCTATATATTACCAAGGAAAAGTAATCCTTCTTTTATAGGCGAAATTATATTGGATTTTATATGTATATAATTCCTTAATTATATGAGACCAAAAAGAAGAAATGACACGAGGGTTCTATATATAGATAGAGAAAGAAAGAAGAAGAAAATTATGATGTGGAAAAGAAGACAGGAATTGTGTACAATGGCATTGTACAACAATTTAATTTGGAAAAGGGATGTAGCGCAGCTTGGTAGCGCGTTTGTTTTGGGTACAAAATGTCACAGGTTCAAATCCTGTCATCCCTACCTATTACTTCTTTCTTCTTTATAGGCAGTAGCGACGAGATCAATTAAAGTAAAGTGGGTATAACTTGAATTTGTGGAGACTATACGTACGTGAGATACATTAGGAATAGAAAAAGATTTTCTTTTTGAATGAATGAAAGCGCTCTTAGTTCAGTTCGGTAGAACGCGGGTCTCCAAAACCCGATGTCGTAGGTTCAAATCCTACAGAGCGTGATTCCATCTATTTTATGTCGAAGCAGAGTAAAATAACTTAACAAAATTGAATTGTAACTCCAATTTCAATTTGACCTCCTCTCTGGTCTGGAGGAGGTCAATCAAAAAAAAAAAATGACTCAATCAAAGATCCAACTGATCCCCACGCCTGTATTGCAAATACGCAGTCACGAATAATCCCGCTAAAGTAATAGGAATTAGGCCTAAGACGATTCCAAATAGAAAAACTTCAATCATTTCGATTTGTTCGAGGGGATAAAAAAAGAGGTACGATCTATCCCTAAATAGTACTCTAAATTATCCACGAATCTCAATGACCAAGAAAAGAATTCCTAATTAGTCTGGAAAAGAGTCGTAGAATGCCAGGAATCCCAAAGAAAGATTTTTCTTTTCTGAATTATAATTATTCAGTCAATTCAAATAAGGCGTATCTTGTTCAAGCCAATAAATAGAGCTGGGGTTATAGTTAAAGCAGCCAGTAGAAAACCAAAATAACTAGTTAAAGTAAGCATGAAAGAGTTAAATTCCATTTATTTTTTTTTACTACACTACATATGTTGGTAAAGCATTTACCTAAGTTATGGAAAATTCATAATTCATCAGTTATTTTAGATAATACTAAAAAACAAGATAGAGTAAGATACAGAAGTGTAAAAGAAAGTGGATTCATCAGATGATACATGAGTCCCTAATTCCGAATCAAGAGATTTGTTGTGGAATTTGTCAATTGAGTAAAGTAATAATATTAAGAACTAGATCATCTAACCCCATTGAATGAAAAAAAGAAATTCAATTTTCAGGGAAATTTTTGAATAAGAGATAAATAAACAATTGAATTTGAAAAAAAAAACTTCTTTCTATTTTGGATAATTTCTTTTTCAATAGGACCCTCTTTTTGGAGTGAACGATCGAATATTCCCCTATTCCTTCTTATTTTAACTGATTGTATTCCATATGGAATAAGAGGAGAACAAAAGCATTCCACGACCTGCCAAGGGGCTGTTAAAAAAAAAAAAAAAAGAAAGCTCTTCCTTGAATTTACTTTATTTTTATTCCTTTTTCGAACTCCAACCAAAGTAGATTCGAAGACGAGTCACTTCAATTATCCTTTTAAGTTCTATTCTATCTTCTGTCTTTCCCTATTTCATCTCGTAAAGTTCCGCGCTCGCAGTTTGGTCAAGAAAGTTAGACCTAATCCAACAAACAATACAAGGATGAATTACGAATTATGAAAGGATAGATTTCACATATACTTGTCCTTGTATTGTGTCAGTATGAGAATATCCTTCCTAAATTATTTATCCAAACCTATTGATCATTAACTTAGATTTTCCCAAGATTTTGGCTGCTATTCCGAATTACTCTATTATTCCGAAGCCAATGAAAAGTAAGTAGAACCTACAAAAATGGGGTTTTCTATTGATGCCTTGAATAACATATAGCTTACCTATAGACAAAAAAAAAATAAAAAAGTAATTATGTTTCGGAACCAGGCAAAACCAGATTGCTGTGCCATAGGAAGGATAGCTATACTAATTCGGTATACTCAAAATACACCTTTGGTACAAAATTGACAATCTCACAAGGATGAAATATCAGTAATTTTCTATTTACTGGTCGATCCCATCTTTTACGGAATCAATTCCTTTTTTGAATGTACAAAAATTTTGGGAGTTCAGCATGTCTGGAAGCACGGGAGAACGTTCTTTTGCTGATATTATTACCAGTATTCGATACTGGGTTATTCATAGCATTACTATACCTTCCCTATTCATTGCGGGTTGGTTATTTGTCAGTACGGGTTTAGCTTATGACGTGTTTGGAAGTCCTAGGCCAAACGAGTATTTCACGGAAAGCCGACAAGGAATTCCGTTAATAACCGACCGTTTTGATTCTTTAGAACAACTCGATGAATTTAGTAGATCCTTTTAGGAGGCCCTCAATGACCATAGATCGAACCTATCCTATTTTTACAGTGCGATGGCTGGCTATTCACGGACTAGCTGTACCTACTGTTTTTTTCTTGGGATCAATATCAGCAATGCAGTTCATCCAACGATAAAACAAATTCCAACTATAGAACTATGACACAATCAAACCCGAATGAACAAAATGTTGAATTGAATCGTACCAGTCTATACTGGGGTTTATTACTCATTTTTGTACTTGCTGTTTTATTTTCCAATTACTTCTTCAATTGAGAGAAAGAAAGAGACTAATAAGAATTCTCTTATCCCATTTGGAAGGATACCATCCTTATAACTACCCATGACTGTTTTTGTCTCTAGCATGACCAATTGATAAAATGTGGAGGAAAGTAGGGGAAATGGCCGATACTACTGGAAGAATTCCTCTTTGGCTGATAGGTACTGTAGCTGGTATTGCTGTGATTGGTTTAGTAGGTGTTTTCTTTTATGGTTCATATTCTGGATTGGGTTCATCTCTATAGTAATCGGAGGGACCAGATTGTAAACATGAAAAAGTAGGAGCTTAGCGGGTCCTTACCCCCCTTTATCTGATTAGAGCGGAAAGGACCCGCGGAATTTTTATTTTACTCTTATAACGCGAATTGAATCTATTCGATTCACTCTTATGAAGCAACAAGAAAAAGAGATCACTCGAGGATCCAATATCTTATTCCACGAAGGAAGTATCCTGAAAATCCTTGATTTAGTTTCGAGTAATAAACTAATAAAACCTTAATCAAAACTATTCAACTAGCCTAAAAATAAAAAAACCTTCAATGGAAGAGTTTACTTTTTTTTTGCAAAATTTCTGTAAATTTGAAGTTGAACTTAATTAAACAAGCCAAGCAATTTGCTCACAATCACAAGAAATTTTTCCCCCGCCATATTTTCTTCCCCTCTGTTTGTCCACTACCTCGGCTAAACCTAAGCAAAAGAAAAAGAGGTCCAAGAGACAGACCCGAATAAAGAAGAAATAGTAATCTTTGACGAATTAGGAAGAAAAAGGATTCTTATTTTGATACAAGAAGAATCGGCACAAGAAAAAGGCTTTTTCTTGTGCCGAATAGACGATTAAGAAGACCTGCAATCCCTCCGAAAAAGAAGAAATTTTAATTTGATTGTTCTCGCCTTTGCCTTGGATTCTCTTCTTTTGCATGGGATATAAATAAGGAATTCCAGACATCTCATAAACAAAAAGCAGTCTAAACAAAAAAAGGATTTCCAAAATAGATCATAGATAATTCTAGCAATTGCCAATAAATCGAGGCTTTTTACCAACTTGATGGTAAGAAATCCCGGGACCTAGAAATTCATTTCGTACAATTGAACCTTTTCAAACTGTTTCTTTTTGAGAACCAAAAAAACTTGTGCCAAAATAACGGATGCGAAGAAGAACAAAAGGCCTTGGACACGTAATGGATCCTGAAGCACGATTTCTGCGTCCCCCTGACCAAAACCTCCCACATTAGGATTGCTTGTTAATGGTTGATCAAGCTTGATGGATTCCCCCTCTGAAACAAGAAGTTCTGGTCCGGGAGGTATAATATCAATCACTTGGCGTCCATCTGATGCATCAACTATGGATATTTCATACCCCCCCTTTTCTTTACGTAGTATTTTTCTTACTATACCTGTTGACGTAGCATTATAGACTGTATTGTTACTCTTGCTACCATCAGGATAGATCTGTCCTCTTCCTCGGTTTCCCCCTACATATATGGGATATTTTAAGAAATGAGCATCTTTCTTCGTAGCAGGATCAGGGGAAAGAATGGGAAAGACAATTTCACTATATTTCTTACCGGGAACAGGGCCTATCACAAGAATGTTTTTTTTATCGGGACGATAACTCTGAAAAGCAAGATTTCCTATCTTTTCTTTTAACTCAGGGGAAATACGATCGGGCGGCGCTAATTCGAATCCCTCGGGCAAAATAAGAACAGCACCTACATTCAACCCTCCCTTTTTTCCATTAGCAAGAACTTGTTTCAATTGCATATCATAAGGAATTCGAAGAACTGCTTCAAATACAGTATCGGGAAGCACAGCTTGGGGAACTTCAATATCGACGGGCTTGCTAGCTAAATGGCAATTGGCACATACAATTCGTCCAGTTGCTTCTCGTGGGTTTTCATAACCCTGCTGCGCAAAAATGGGATATGCATTTGAAATAGATGTCCGAGTTATTACGTATATCATGATCGATACAGAAATCGATCGAGTTATCTGTTCCTTTACCCAAGAAAAAGTATTTCTATTTTCCATGTCCAATCGCAGATCCCAGAATTTCTACAATAAATTAGATAGGTAGCTAAGCTAATCTAGTTCCCTATACACGAATCTGTTGTCATTCTACTGCAACAGTTGTACTGCAATGATGAATACCTTAAAGTAGGTATAAATAGAAAGAATTTTGCTAAAATGGAAAAGGGCTTTCTTTCTAAAAAAAGATGCTTGCTAATTTGATTAATATTAATATCGGGAGATCAAATGAATTTATGCTTCACTAATTGAATGATAAATGACTACAAGCGAAGGAGATAGACGATTTAAACAAAAAAAGACCCAAAATTTCAAACATGTATCTAGAATTACTGGAAAACTACAAACAAAAATAGTGAAAATAAGCTCGTTAGGAGCCCATCCAAAATCGTTGTAGACCCAACGAATTACTAGTTCCCAACCACGGGTGGAGTGAAATCCAACAAAAAAATCAGTAACTAAAAGAATAAAAAAAGCTTTTATTGAGTCATTTAAATTATAGAAGAATTCCTGAACCCAAGAATTCAAAATGACAAGTTCCTCTTTACCCAGAAAAAAAGAACCACTTAGAATAGCCAAACAGATTATATTTGTCGAGAAATGCAAAATGGTATGGAGATGATCCTCATTATTTATTTTGACCCATTGTATTATTTCCTTGTGTATTCCTGTAGGAGGTTTTTGTACATGTGTCTTTAGTTTCCCTTTTATCATCTCGTCCAAGAGAGAAAGTTCTTCTAATTCTATGAATCTTTCTAGAATCCTTTTCTCTTGAATATCAGTTAAGAGAGTTTCGGATTGCCTGGTATTCCACCAATTCTTAATCCAAAGTTCCAGACATTTGTTAAATGAGGAAGAGACCCCCCAAGGCAAAAGTACGATAAATACAAGATATAGTAAAGAAGGCAATGCTTTCTTTTTTTTCATTTTTGATCTGTAAATGGAGTTGTTAATGAATATGCTTCATTCGCTGACTCTATTCCATTCCCTGACTCTATATGATGATATTTCTATTTCATGATATTTCTATTTCTTTGAAGCAAAAACTCTATAGGTTTGATACCCTGTATCTATTCTTCTTTTTTGTATATTAGTTATTAGTGGAATTTCAGTGCATTGGGTTCTTTCTTAGATCTAGATGGAATGAAATAGTGAAATAGAATAAAAAAAAAGCCCTTTCGGATGAAAAAGGAAGAATAGTATGCGATATATCTAACTTGGATAAAAAAAAATTAAAAGCAAATTTCTCTTATCCTCGTTTGTTCCTTCCTTTAGATAAATACTTAAAAATCCCCTTACAATAACAAATCCAATTTAGAAGGGACTTCCTCCCTGTGTTGAGAAAACTTTTCTTCTTCCAATTCTTCTTTTCTTCATTCAACTCAGTTCAAAAAAGATACCTCAAAATACTTCAATTGGTACGCGCAAGAAATAGGCCAATTCGGCAGCTTTTTGTTCAATTTCTCGTGGAGTAAAAAATTTATCATCAGTACGAGTCAAGGGAATGATCCCCTGGCCCCGGATTTCCATATAAAGAATACGACGAGGATAAAGACCCTCTTTAACCTGAATTCTAATTGATTGGATATCCCGCATAAGGAATCGAAGGAAGACGCGACGTTTTATTCCAGGGAATCCCCAACGAAAAATGCACACTATTCCCTCTTTTCTATCGAATCGGTCATAACCACTACCTACATTCCACAAAATAGTACACCACAAGTAGGAGCTAATGAATAGGCCTGCGATTCCGTAGAAAGACATCACGACCCCCTGCGGAAAAAAAAGAATTTCTTGAGATGGAAGTATAGATATAATATTCTTACCAAGATAACTGGAAATCCCAACCGATAAGAATCCTAGTGAACCTAGAAAAAGAATACAGGCCCAGAAAAAATTACCCCTTTTTCGAGAACCTTTTAGAAGTTCTACCCATATGTGTTCTGATCGCCAATTCATATTAGATATACTAAATCCAGCAGCGGTCGATTGAAATTGAGAGAATAAGCTAAATAATTTTGACTTTACTTTTTTTGATTCTGAAATCGCCTTCAGCAACTAGTACTCCTGTGAAATAATAGGTTAGATACATTGACTTTCTATTCAAAAAATATTCGTTGATTCAATTAAAATAAATAAAATAAAACTCGCTATACCTGGCTCTGCATATTCATGCATTTATGCTCGTAGCCTATATCCGCATCCATAACCGTTTTTCATTTGTGTGTAGAAAGTGTGTGTAGAAAAAGCCACATACCCTACCATATTATATTACTTACACTAAAAAATACTAGACAATCTTATTTTTTTGCACATAAAGAAATAAAGAAGTCATTGCAATTGCCGGAAATACTAAGCCTACTAAAGGCACGAAAATAGAAGGTAAGTTTAAATCCGTCATGGAATAGGTGTCTCAATTCAAATTTACTATTTCTATCTAGTCGAAAAATATCTTAAGATTCTTATGATATAATTAAGTATATCTATTATAAGGAATATTGACTATTGTATTGTATTTTTTATTTTTAGTTTGAAAAATATTCTGTAAAAAAAATGAAAGGATAATAAGAAAATTCCAAAAAAGGAGAACTAATTAAAAAGATTTTATTTTGATTTTCCCATCCTCATGGCCTTTCTATCTTTCTAATCTAATTTGAAATTGGATTCAAAAGAAAGCGGTTAGAATTTACTTCCTGCATACATACTTCTCTAGAAGCGCATACAATAATGCGTGGTAAAGGCGGAAAAATAGTATATTCAATCAAAATCAAAGGGCAAATTATCTTACCTACTATAGATCCCCTACTACCCTCTTAGACTTTAAAAGGCGATATACCACCCAAAGAAAGGGTATGAAAATGCCGGGTGGAGTTAGCTTTTCGACGAAGACCTGTCCCGTGCAGCGAAGCCCTGTTAGTAAGACCCCCCGCAATAATGGATTATAGAAGAATATTATTCCAAATACTCCTCTGGACGCATATAGTAGCATTGCGATTCCGAATCTTTTTTATTTATGAATATGAACAGAAAAAATTCATTGTATCGTTGGGTCGGAGCGGAGGTTTGGTCCAGAAAAATTAGAAACAAAACGTCTACTCTACCGCATTGAAGTCTATAGCGCTGTATTTCCACGAAAGTATAATTCTTACCATCAGGATACGATCCTTTCTTTTGAACTAAACGTCTCTACGATGGGTCCAGGTTCTATGTCCAATCCCAAATCAAGGATTTCTCGCTCTTGATCGGAGTCATAAACTAAAAAAAAACTACCTTTTTATCCTTTTTCTCAAGGTTATAGAAAACTTCCTTATCTAGTTCTAGCATTTTGAAAAAAAAAAAATGCTTCTTTTTTTACACACAGTTCGAGTCACTTGTTGACTCACGATTACGCCTGTTAAAAGTTTCAAACGTCCTCTTTTTTGAAATTGAAAGAGAGTCCTATAAAAAGGTCTAACTTCCAAACTATGTCTTTTTTCATTCATTCTCCTTTAGTTTTTTTCTCTATCTAGAAGTGGAATAGAATAACCCGGTTGAAGGGTAATGATCATACGTCTGTAATGCATTGTATGGCCCAGAATAGGTCCTATTCTTCTACCTTTTCCAGGTAGTCGATGGCTATTCACAGCTACCACCTTAACACCAAAGAAGAGTTCGACCCAATGCTTTATTTCTGTCTTAGTGAATCCCGATTCGACATTAAAAGTATATTGATTCTTTCCCAATAAACGAAGACTTTTTTCTGTAAATACTGCGTATTTGATTCCATTATCATTATCATATGATAATACTATATTTTATTATTTTATTATTTTATTTGTATTTCTTTATTGTATTATACCTTAATATATATATTCTAGATATATAGAATAGACGAATCTCAATTTGTCAAGTCTCATGATCATATCATGATCTATTTTTATTCGGCTCAATCTTTTTTTTCTAAAAAAGATTGAGCCGAGTTTAATTGCAATCAATTAGAAGAATAAAGAAGAATTACTGCATTTCATAACTGATTTTTTTCTCTTTTTATTTCGTTTCTTTTTTATTTATACCTTCTTTATCTTTAGTTTTATCTAGTTAATCAATAGTATCTACCGGCTCGAACTCGAATTTGATCGCCTTCCATACTTCACAAGCTGCGGCTAGTTCAGGACTCCATTTGCAAGCTGCTCGGATAATTTCATTACCTTCGCGAGCAAGATCGCGCCCTTCGTTACGAGCTTGTACACAGGCTTCTAAAGCCACTCGATTAGCTGCTGCACCAGGTGCATTTCCCCAAGGATGTCCTAAAGTTCCTCCACCAAATTGTAATACAGAATCGTCCCCAAAGATTTCGGTCAGAGCTGGCATATGCCAAACATGAATACCACCTGAAGCTACCGGTATAACACCTGGCATGGATACCCAGTCCTGAGTGAAAAAGATACCGCGAGCACGATCTTTTTCAATAAAATCATCGCGCAATAAATCAACAAAACCTAAAGTCATTTCGCGTTCCCCTTCTAACTTACCTACTACTGTACCGGAGTGGATATGATCTCCCCCAGACATACGCAATGCTTTAGCTAATACACGGAAATGCATACCATGATTTTTCTGTCTATCAATAACTGCATGCATTGCACGGTGAATGTGAAGAAGTAGGCCATTGTCGCGGCAATAATGAGCCAAAGTAGTATTTGCGGTGAATCCCCCAGTTAAGTAGTCATGCATTACAATAGGAACCCCTAATTCTCTTGCAAATACAGCTCTCTTAATCATTTCTTCACATGTACCCGCAGTCGCATTCAAGTAATGCCCCTTGATTTCACCGGTTTCGGCCTGTGATTTATAAATAGCTTCGGCACAAAAGACAAAACGGTCTCTCCAGCGCATAAATGGTTGTGAGTTTACGTTTTCATCATCTTTGGTAAAATCAAGTCCACCACGTAGACACTCATAACACGCTCTACCATAATTTTTTGCGGATAATCCCAATTTTGGTTTATAGTACATCCCAATAAAGGACGACCGTACTTGTTCAACTTATCTCTTTCAACTTGGATACCATGAGGCGGGCCTTGGAAAGTTTTTGAATAAGTAGGGGGAATTCGTAGATCCTCCAAACGTAGAGCACGTAGGGCTTTGAAACCAAATACGTTACCTACAATGGAAGTAAACATGTTAGTAACGGAACCCTCTTCAAATAGGTCTAATGGATAAGCTACATAACAGATCCATTGGTTGTCTTCCCCAGCAACAGGCTCGATGTGATAGCATCGTCCTTTGTAACGATCAAGACTGGTAAGTCCATCAGTCCAAACAGTTGTCCATGTACCAGTAGAAGATTCGGCAGCTACTGCAGCCCCTGCTTCTTCGGGCGGAACCCCAGGCTGAGGACTTACTCGGAATGCTGCCAAGATATCAGTATCCTTAGTTTCATACTCTGGGGTGTAGTAAGTCAATTTATAATCTTTAACACCAGCTTGAAATCCAACACCTGCTTTAGTTTCTGTTTGTGGTGACATAAGTCCCTCCCTATAACTCTTGAATTAAGAATTCTCACAATAACAGGGTCTACTCGATGTTAATTAGGCGTAAATGAAACTTTAGCAAAAATCTCGTAAAACAAAAAGGATATTCAATTAATATAATATCAACTCATTAAAGAAAATTGAGGGCATGCTTAGGTTAATGAATATGTTTCATTCATATATAATGCGTACACCCTGTGTATGTTCTATCCTATAGGAATTCCAATATAGGAATTCGATAGGAATTGAGTTGTTGTTATGGTAAGTTAACACGGTTCGTTATTAAACCATGGATTTGATTTACCAAATCCATAATTATTGTATACTCTTTGATAGATATAGCGCAACCCAAATTAATTCCTAATCCTTATTTTACAAGTTCTTAATAGTTCTCCTTTTCTTATTTTGAATGCAAATACCTAACTAAATACTAATAAAATTCTTTGTTGACAGCAATCTATGCTTCACAGTAGTATATATTTTGTATATCGAAGTCCTAGATAGGAAAGTAGAGTAGGCACAGATCCTCCACAAAAGGCAAAATGTATATGAAAAAAAAGATTGATTGAACTTTCCAATGGACTCATTCCATGAGTAAACGATTGAATGGGATTCGCTTGGGCAACGAAATCAAGTCCTGGTCCCCTTTTCTCTCTTATTGAATTAACTAATTCATTTCCTTTTTACTTTTGGATTTTTTTTGATTTGATTTGGCATTATTCAACAATAAAAAAAGAAAAATTTCGACAAATTCCTTTTTTTTAATTATGTGATAATTATGAGAACCAATCCTACTACTTCTCCTCCCGGGGTTTCCACAATTGAAGAAAAAAGTACAGGTCGTATCGATCAAATTATTGGACCCGTGCTGGATGTCACTTTTCCCCAGGCAAGTTACCTTATATTTATAACGCTTTGGTAGTCCAGAGTAGAGACACTGCCGATAAGCAAATTAATGTGACTTGTGAGGTACAACAATTATTAGGAAATAATCGAGTTAGAGCTGTAGCTATGAGTGCTACGGACGGGTTGATGAGAGGAATGGAAGTGATTGACACGGGAGCTCCTCTCAGTGTTCCGGTCGGTGGAGCTACTCTCGGACGAATTTTCAACGTTCTTGGGGAGCCTGTTGACAATTTGGGTCCTGTAGATAGTAGTGCAACGTTCCCTATTCATAGATCTGCGCCTGCCTTTATCGAGTTAGATACGAAATTATCCATCTTTGAAACAGGTATTAAGGTCGTCGATCTTTTAGCTCCTTATCGACGTGGAGGAAAAATAGGACTATTTGGGGGGGCTGGAGTAGGTAAAACAGTACTGATCATGGAATTAATCAATAACATTGCTAAAGCTCATGGGGGCGTATCCGTATTCGGTGGAGTAGGGGAACGGACTCGTGAAGGAAATGATCTTTATATGGAAATGAAGGAATCCGGAGTAATTAATGAAAAAAATATTGAGGAATCAAAGGTAGCTCTAGTCTATGGCCAAATGAATGAACCACCGGGAGCTCGTATGAGAGTTGGTTTAACTGCCCTAACTATGGCGGAATATTTCCGAGATGTTAATAAGCAAGACGTGCTTTTATTTATCGATAATATCTTTCGTTTTGTTCAAGCAGGATCAGAGGTATCCGCTTTATTAGGGAGAATGCCCTCCGCAGTGGGTTATCAACCTACTCTTAGTACAGAAATGGGTTCTTTGCAAGAAAGAATTGCTTCTACTAAAAAGGGATCTATAACTTCGATTCAAGCAGTTTATGTACCTGCAGACGATTTGACCGACCCTGCCCCTGCCACAACATTTGCACATTTGGATGCTACTACCGTACTTTCCAGAGGATTAGCTTCCAAGGGTATTTATCCAGCAGTAGATCCTTTAGATTCAACCTCGACTATGTTACAGCCTCGATCGTTGGCAACGAACATTATGAAACTGCGCAAAGAGTTAAGGAAACTTTACAACGTTACAAAGAACTTCAGGACATTATCGCAATTCTTGGCTTGGATGAATTATCGGAAGAGGATCGTTTAACTGTAGCAAGAGCAAGAAAAAGCGTTTCTTATCACAACCGTTCTTTGTGGCAGAAGTTTTTACTGGTTCTCCAGGAAAGTATGTTGCTCTTGCGGAAACTATTAGGGGATTTCAACTAATCCTTTCCGGAGAATTAGACGGCCTACCTGAACAGGCTTTTTATTTGGTGGGTAACATCGATGAAGCTAGCACGAAAGCTATAACCTTAGAAGAGGAGAACAAATCGAAGAAATGAAATTAAATCTTTATGTACTGACTCCTAAGCGAATTATTTGGGATTGTGAAGTGAAAGAAATCATTTTATCCACTAATAGTGGCCAAATTGGCGTATTACCAAACCACGCCCCCATTAACACAGCAGTAGATATGGGTCCTTTGAGAATACGCCTCCTCAACGACCAATGGTTAACAGCGATTCTGTGGAGCGGTTTTGCGAGAATAGTTAATAATGAGATCATCATTTTAGGAAATGATGCGGAACTGGGTAGTGATATTGATCCGGAAGAAGCTCAAAAGGCACTTGAAATAGCCGAAGCTAACTTGAGTAAAGCTGAGGGTACGAAAGATTTGGTTGAAGCGAAGCTCGCTCTCAGACGAGCTAGGATACGAATCGAGGCTGTCAATTGGATTCCCCCATCCAATTGAAGACAATCCAGTGGTTTATAGTTGATACAAAGAAAAAGGGAAGAGGGGTAGAAAAAGTTATTAGATAGCGAAGCGAAGTAAGTCCAATGCTATCTAGTAATTTTTCTACCTACTTACCTACTATTGGATTTGAACCAATGACTCCCGCCGTATGAAAGCAATACTCTAACCACTGAGTTAAGTAGGCAATTTATCACCACAAAGGAAGACCCATTACTTCGATCGATTATATATTGAATCCCTTTTCTAAGCAATACCGCTCTGTTATTGGTCTGTTATATACTAAATACTAAACTAAATACTAAACAGATACAGATCAAAGGGGTATCCTCTGGCATTAGAAAATATTCATCTTGACAAGAAATTATCTATATGTTAAGATATCTCTGATAAGGGCTATAGCTCAGTTCGGTAGAGCAACTCGTTTACACGTGCGCCAATGCTTTTCAAAGGAGCTTATTATGCAATGAACATAATCGATCTTATTGCAAAATCAATGTCTTACTTCATAGATTCGAGAGAATAGGAGAACAGTAGCCTGACAAACAGTCGGTTCAGTCCGATTCAGGTGCCAATTCAGGTGCCTAATCAAATAGAACCCTTATGGATTTGCTAGTTGATAAGGTAAATATCCAGCCCACTAAATGCTAGGCGTAATGAGGATAAGGGCCTCCAAAAAACTTCTTTTCGTTCTATGAACTTTAAGGTGTATGAAGTCTCATAGTTAACTCTTGCAGTGGAACGATAGAGACTCCATTTCACTTAGGTTGATTTAATTTAGACCGGAGGCAGACCTAAGTCAAGGTAATCCTCCTTTGAAACACTTTGGTATTGCTCCTAGATAGATCATAATACAAAAAATCAATCAGAGCACAGGGAGCCATCTCATTATCTTTCCGTAAAGAAAAACTATGGTGGACTAACTGATCTTTAAATCAGTTTATGAAAGAGCCCAATGCAAAAAAATGCATGTTGGGTCTTTGAAACAGTTCAAATCATTTCGATAATAATCCGTTTGATCTGTTTTAC
>NW_028260368.1:9666439-9680997 GCF_056163025.1 Triticum urartu | reverse complement strand
ACGCATAGTTTCCCCTCCAAAGATAACCTCCCCAGTTGGGGAACGCATTAGATATTTACCTAAACCTGTGGGTCCTTGAGCGGATCCCACATTAGCTCCAAGACGCTGGTCTCTAACTAGAAAAGTAAATGCTTGAGCTTGAGAAGCTTCTGGCCCGGTGGGTCCATAAAACTCACTCGGATAAGCTGTATTATTGAACCATACAAAACAACAAGCGATAAAACCAAAGACAGATAAAGCAGCTAAACTATAAGACAAGTAAGCTTCTCCAGACCATACAAATGCACGGCGAGCCCATGCGAAGGGTTTGGTTAAAATATGCCAAATTCCGCCAAATACACAAATAAAACCCAACCATACATGCCCACCAATTATATCTTCTAAATCATCTACACTAACAATCCACCCTTCTCCACCAAAAGGAGATTTTAGTAAATAACCAAATATAACACTGGGACTAAGGGTCAAATTGGTAATTTTTCTTACATCTCCCCCCCCAGGGGCCCAGGTATCATATACACCGCCAAAATAAAGAGCCTTGAGTACTAGAAGAAAAGCACCTAGACCTAACAAAATTAAGTGAATACCCAAAATTGTAGTCATTTTATTTCTATCTTTCCAGACATAACCAAAGAATGGAAAAGATTCCTCAAGAGTCTCGGGTCCCAGAAGCGCGTGATAAATGCCACCGAAGCCTAAGACTGCGGAGGAAATTAGGTGAAGTACGCCAGATACAAAGTACGGAAAAGTATCTAGAACTTCCCCCCCTGGCCCTACTCCCCAACCTAGAGTAGCTAAGTGTGGAAGTAAAATCAACCCTTGTTCATACATGGGCTTTTCTGGTACGAAATGGGCCACTTCAAATAGGTTCATTGCTCCGGCCCAGAATACGATTAATCCGGCATGAGCTACATGAGCTCCAAGCAGTTTACCGGACAAATTGATAAGTCTGGCATTCCCAGCCCACCAAGCAAAGCCGGTGGTTTCTTGGTCACGACCAGCTAAAACGAAAGTTCCATTAAAGAGCGTTTCCACGTGGTAGAACCTCCTCAGGGAATATAAGATTTTCATGAGGCTGATCCTGAGCTGCCATCCACGCACGAATACCCTCGTTTAAAAGAATATTTTTGGTGTAGAAAGTCTCAAATTCAGGATCTTCCGCTGCACGGATTTCCTGGGAAACAAAGTCATAGGCACGTAAGTTCAGAGCCAAGCCAACTACGCCAATAGCACTCATCCATAAACCGGTGACGGGTACAAATAGCATAAAGAAATGTAACCAACGTTTATTGGAAAAAGCAACACCAAAGATTTGGGACCAAAAGCGGTTAGCAGTGACCATTGAATAAGTTTCTTCAGCTTGAGTTGGGTTAAAAGCACGGAAGGTATTTGCACCATCACCGTCCTCAAATAGAGTGTTTTCTACGGTCGCTCCATGAATAGCGCATAGCAGAGCCGCACCTAATACTCCGGCAACTCCCATCATATGAAATGGGTTCAACGTCCAATTATGAAATCCTTGGAAGAAAAGGATGAATCGAAATATCGCTGCTACGCCAAAACTCGGCGCAAAGAACCAACCAGATTGCCCCAGTGGATAAATAAGGAATACAGAAACAAAAACAGCAATTGGACCAGAGAATGAGATTGCATTATAAGGCCGCAATTGAACAGACCGAGCAAGTTCAAATTGGCGTAACATGAAACCTATTAGTGCAAAAGCCCCGTGGAGAGCTACAAAAGTCCATAGACCGCCTAATTGACACCAACGAGTAAAATCTCCTTGTGCTTCGGGCCCCCATAGTAGCAACAAAGAGTGTGCTAAACTATTGGCAGGGGTAGAAACTGCTGCGGTTAAGAAATTACAACCTTCCAAATAGGAACTAGCCAATCCATGGGTATACCAAGAAGTTACAAAAGTTGTCCCTGTAAACCAACCCCCTAAAGCGAAATAAGCACAAGGAAAGAGCAATAGGCCAGACCATCCTACAAAAACGAAACGGTCCCTTCGTAACCAGTCATCCATAGTATCAAATAGATCATTTTCTTCTTTAGGAATTCTACCAAGGGCTATAGTCATAGTGATCCTCCTATTCAATTACTTCAACCATTTCCGAGCACCTCATATCACTTTCCAAGGCATATGATAGTTTTATTATCTGTGGACGATTTCTTTCTCGTTCAATGCCCTTTTTCAATGGTCTCGAAGAGAGAAATTTCCCATTTTTATCTATGGAGTCACAGTCACAACCGAGGTCGTGGTAAATCCATGAATTTGATTCGATTTGTTTTTCTTATACTATTTATTTGTTTTTCTTATACTATAGAAATAGAAATAAATTGTTTTTCTTATACTATAGAAAGAAATAAACCTTTGAATTCAGCATTATTCCAAGACTCCTATTTCAAAGTCTATCTTTTAAGGGAAAAATGCAAATAAAAGTAACCCTTCTTTTCCCATTCCCTCTCTATTGCATGGGTGGAAGAACTAAAATAATAGAGGATTCTGAAAAAAAAAAATGGACCTTCGAAATCCAATTTTATGTGTAGCGCAAAGGAGTTGCGATTTCTTCTTATTCCTATAGAACATCTAGTAACAAGAATATGAAATCGTAAATAGCGAAAAATTCTTGTCTTGCGCGGTCTAAGTCTAAGGAAATAAAAAAAATTCGCTTATACAATTTCATCTACATCGAATTTATATATCAGAATAGCGGATAGAGGCATCATTAAAGGAGTCAGGTCTACTTACTTTATGCTTCTTTCCAATTTTATGGTGGATTTGATAAGAACCCTTTTTGCTTTCTTGATAAATAATCGACAAAAAAAGCGTTTTTTTTATATAACCTGCTTGTTTTATTATAATTATAACAAGTCCTATATGGAAATGCCCGCTAAAGAGAAAATCTATTTGATTGTCTCTCGGCCAATATCGATTTTTAGAAAGAAAAAACAAGAATTTTCTTCTTTTTTTATTAACATTAAGAAAAAAGAATATAATTAAAATGGAATTGGCAATATAATTTTTATAGACTTTTGAAAGAAAAAAAAGGGGTTTTTTGCAACCGTTATTTCTTATTTCTTGCCTATATCATATCACGGAAACCTTTCGCTTTGGAACGTGGAGAGATGGCTGAGTGGACTAAAGCGGCGGATTGCTAATCCGTTGTACAATTTTTTTGTACCGAGGGTTCGAATCCCTCTCTTTCCGCTCCCTTGGATCATTTGGGACTTTCGAATTGGAAAGAATTCTGACCCCCGGATTTTCTCATAGATAAATGTACGAAACAAATCCAATAAGAAAAAAAAAAACTGAATTTTTACTCCTCGCGTCCAGGATTCCGTCCTGGGTCATTAGATAAGAATCCAAAGATAAAGAGTGAAACAAAGAATATCACTACTGTATAAACAAAAAGTTTGAGAGTAAGCATTACATAATCTCCAAGATTTTTTTTTAAGGAATAGATTACCAGTTTTTCCTTACCACACGGATCCACTAGGATGGTTTTTTTTTATACCTAAAAATGCAAAAAAGAATTCTTGAAAAAAATTGCAAGAATTCTTTTATAATAAGCACTCTTATCAATAGCAAAAATAGGGTTAGGTGGTTAGGTATTGTGTAGGTACCTTTAGGTACCTGCTCAACCTAGGTGCAGGGGAGTAGAAAGGCTGATCCAAATTTATTGCTGTAGCTACCCATTCAATGTAGAAGAATTTAAATTTTAGAATCGAAGGTTCATAATATAAAAATATAAAACTTCTCGGCTTTTACCCATTTTAAAATTTTTTTGGAATGAACACATCATTCAATTTGGCATACAGAGTACTAAAGATTTCATCGAAAACTTACAGCAGCTTGCCAAACAAAGGCTAATAGAAAAAAGAATAGAGGTATAACAGGCATAATATCCACGATTGGATTGAAAATAGCATAAGCTTCGGGTAATTTGGCAAAGAAAAAACTAGTAGGATAAAGAACAGAATTAAAACAGATACAGGTTAAACTAAGTATATTAGGCATAACAAGCATTTCATTCTTGTAGAGTAAATAATTGGATTTTTCTTGAGTTATTTTTTTAAGGGAAAGAAGGAAAAGGCAGATTCAAAATCTTTTTTCTTCGGACTTTCCCAAACACAAAATACCTCCTTGTATTCGCACTCTCAAATGAGAGTGGAATAAATTCGACTTTCATATAATATCTTAATAGAATTCCATGTAATGATCAATGCATTTTTTTGATTCTATATTATCCGCATGTGTAGAATACTAGCAAGAGAATATCCCTCCTTTTTTATGTAATTGAAATGGTATTGACGAATAACAAATAAACATACTAGTGTTTATTAGTGTCGCATAAAACCCGAAATGGGGCGTGGCCAAGTGGTAAGGCAGCGGGTTTTGGTCCCGTTACTCGGAGGTTCGAATCCTTCCGTCCCAGATTGTTTCTGATGAAACAAACGGTGAAATCATATAGTATTCCGTACGAGACAAAAGTTTATTAAAGAGAATAATGATATCTTATTCTTTCTCAGAAAACATAATAAAGTCTTAAGTCCAGTCAAATTGACTATCTTTATTTTCATGAAAAAATGGGATCTATCAAGCACATTCAGGATATGCCTCTACTATAAAATCACTTAGTCATATTTTTTTCTTCCTTTTGGTATTCGAGTTGAAGAAGTACGAGAATTCTATAACTACCAAAAACTTTCAATCTTTTCATTGGAATAGTTTATTTAGTTATTATAGTTAATTGTTTTTGGTACTGAAAAAATATATTACTACTAGAATTCTAATTCTAGTAATTAAATTAATTAAACTTTTTTGGAGGTTGATAGTTTATTTATTGAGGAAGAGTCAATCCTTCTTTTCTCACTTCAAGATTGATCATCTCGAGCCATCCGTTGAGGGTGGAAATTTAAGAATAAATAAGTTTTAAGCAAACTTGTTTAGTCGTCTTTTTCAAACTATGTTTCATTCATATGATAGAATTTTAATATGGGTTTAAATAAATTGGATCTTGGCGGAGGCTTCCCGGATAAATACTTACTTTCTTTTATCCATATTGCTCCATAGATAGCAAGTTTTAATTAGTATAAAAAAACTAAACCAATGACTATTCATGATTCCATCCATATTGGATCAATTCTCTATACCACTTTGCAATGAAAAGAGGAATGTTTGTTATGGTAAAACTTCGTTTAAAACGATGTGGTAGAAAGCAACGTGCGACTTGAAGGACATGATCGATTGTGGATTTTGCTATCCATCATTTTCCATAGTAATGAAAATGCTCTTGGCTCGACATAGCCTGTTCTATTCGTTCCGAACCAAATTTGCGCTGGGTTTAAGTAACATAGTACACGATGGAGCTCGAGAGGACAGAATTTTTTTTATCAAGGGAAAGAATCTAGGGTTAGTGAAAACTAATAAATTAGGCCAACTTTGTCAGTCTATCCTTAATATAGAAATAAATCGAAAGGTTAAAATAAGAAGAAAGTCCAATAAAAGTATATCAGAATCAATCCCTCTTATTAGATTTCTATAGAAGAGATAAATGCTTTATCGAAGGAAATAAGAAAAAAGGGTATGTTGCTACTCTTTTGAAAGAAAAAAATAGGAATTCCCGAAGTAATGTCTAAACCCAAGGATTTCACAAATCAAAGATAAAGGATTCCAGAACAAGTAAACACAATTTTCAATTGTCTCAACAACAGAGTTGGATTAGAATAAGGAATAAAAGTCAATTCGTTCGAAATGAGACAAAGAAAAGAGTTTAAAGACGACTCAAAAATTTTGGAAGGATTTTGCCTTCGAAGTTTGTCAGGCAAAATTAGCCCACTTGAGTCATGAGTATAAATGAAATTTGTTTTTTCTGTAAGGAAATTAATGCACGTCATAGTCTAATTTCTATTATTATCGACAGAAATTCGAATCATTTTCTCGAGCCGTATGAGGAGAAAACCTCATATACGTTTCTAGGGGGGGGCGTTGTTTATCTACATCTATCCCAATAAGCTGTCTATCGAATCGTTGCAATTGATGTTCGATCTCGAAGAGAAGGAAGAGATCTTCAAAAAGTAGGTTTTTATGATCCGATAAAGAATCAAACTTGTTTAAATGTTCCAGCTATTCTCTATTTCCTTGAAAAGGGTGCTCAACCAACAAGAACTGTTTATGATATTTTAAGGAAGGCAGAATTCTTTAAAGAAAAAGAAAGAACTTTGAGTTAATTGAAGAACTAAATGAATCAAAAAATAGGATAGGAGAAGATTATTAGTATTCCTAGTTGTCTAATTATTTAGACACAATTTACCTCTTTTTTAATCCTATTTGGATTTATATTATATCGTGCCAATCCAACATAAGCCCCTATTTTATTTACTTTTTCTATCTAATTTGTTTTCTTACCATTGTATTTCCATTGACAAAGGTCTATTGAACAAATAGAATTTGTAGATAGATGGGTCTCTTTATCCTCACTCCATATTCAATTTTTCCGCCTACACTTCGCTCAAATGATAAGGGTGTTCCTCTTGCATGTATTCTCATACAATATAATATATATTTTTTATAATATATATTTTTTGTTAATAAAAATCGCTAAAAATAAGGAGAATTTGGCCATCGTGATTAGGGTCGCTCTTTTTTTAACTTTACTTTAGTGGAATTTCACCGGACCTGTTCGTTTTGGCATTTGAGTGTTTTTCATGGTCGATAAAAAAAATCTTTTGATGTCTTGCTAGTTCAATGTTTTGACAGAAGCGCGCGGTGTAATTCCATTGATTTTTGGATTTCGATCGTATCTAAGATCCTTTTTTTATCTGGGTTGCTAACTCAATGGTAGAGTACTCGGCTTTTAAGTGCGACTATGATCTTTTACACATTTGGATGAAACAACAAATTCGTCCAGACTCTTGGTAGAGTCTAGAAGACCACGACTGATCCTCAAAGGTAATGAATGGAAAAAATAGCATGTCGTAATAAAATCAATCTTTTTTGAATGGAATCCAAAATTACGATTTTCTGGGTCTAATGAATAAATGGATAGAGCCTGGCTCCAATTCTGGTAAAATAAAAAGCAACGAGCTGAACTTCCTAATTGGAATGATTCCCCGCTCTAATTAGACGTTAAAAATAGATTAGTGCCGGATGCGGGGAAAGGTTGGGTTTTCCTATGAGTGGACCCTTTATTTTTTCTTTTTTTTTTTAGAAATCCTAATTATTCTTGATTATGGATTGAATAAGGGATGTTATGGATTGAATGTGTAAAAGAAGCAGTATATTGATAAAGAGGCTGTATTCCAAAGTCAAAAGAGCGATTGGCCTGCAAAAATAAAAAACTTGTTCTGTTCTTTTTTTTTAATTAGAACAAACATAAACTAATTGGGTAGAAAAGGAGCAGAAAAAGATCTGTGGATTAGACTCCCTTTCTTTCCAGGGTTTGTATTAAAAATGCAACACCCTGTTCTGACCATATTGCACTATGTATCATCATTCGATAAACCGAGAAATGCTTCTTCTCTCTGATTCAAGTAGAAATACAAATGGAAAAATTCGAAGGGTATTCAGAAAAACATAAATCTCGTCAACAATACTTTGTCTACCCACTTCTCTTTCAGGAATATATTTATGCATTTGCCCACCATTATGGATTAAATGGTTCTGAACCTGTGGAAATAGTTGTTAGTTGTAATAACAAGAAATTTAGTTCACTACTTGTGAAACGTTTAATTATTCGAATGTATCAGCAGAATTTTTTGGATAACTCGGTTAATCATCCTAACCAAGATCGATTATTGGATTACAAAAATTATTTTTATTCTGAGTTTTATTCTCAGATTCTATCTGAAGGGTTTGCGATCGTTGTGGAAATCCCATTCTCGCTACGGGAATTTTTTTGTCTGAAAGAAAAAGAAATACCAAAGTTTCAGAATTTACGCTCTATTCATTCAATATTTCCCTTTTTAGAAGACAAATTTTTGCATTTGGATTATCTATCACATATAGAAATACCCTATCCTATCCATTTGGAAATCCTGGTTCAACTCCTTCAATACCGTATCCAAGATGTTCCATCTTTGCATTTATTGCGATTCTTTCTCAACTATTATTCGAATTGGAATAGTTTTATTACTTCAATGAAATCCATTTTTTTTTTTCAAAAAGAAAATAAAAGACTATTTCAATTCCTATATAACTCTTATGTATCAGAATATGAATTTTTTTTGTTGTTTCTTCGTAAACAATCTTCTTGCTTACCATTAGCATCTTCTGGAACTTTTCTGGAACGAATCCACTTTTCTAGGAAGATGGAACATTTTGGGATAATGTACCCTGGTTTTTCTCGGAAAACCCTATGGTTCTTTATGGATCCTCTTATGCATTATGTTCGATATCAAGGAAAGGCAATTCTTGCATCAAAAGGCACTTTTTTTTTGAAGAAGAAATGGAAATGCTACCTTATCAATTTCTGGCAATATTATTTCTGTTTTTGGACTCAGCCGCGAAGAATCCATATAAACCAATTAGCAAACTCTTGCTTCGATTTTATGGGGTACCTTTCAAGTGTACAAAAAAGTTCTTTGTTAGTAAGGAATCAAATGCTGGAGAATTCATTTCTAATAGATACTCGAATGAAAAAATTCGATACCATAGTCCCCGCTACTCTCCTCATAGGATACTTATCAAAAGCTCAATTTTGTACTGGATCGGGGCATCCTATTAGTAAACCCATTTGGACAGATTTATCAGATTGGGATATTCTTGATCGATTTGGTCGGATATGTAGAAATCTTTTTCATTATCATAGTGGATCTTCGAAAAAACGGACTTTGTATCGACTAAAGTATATACTTCGACTTTCATGTGCTAGAACTTTAGCTCGTAAACATAAAAGCACGGTACGAACTTTTATGCAACGATTGGGTTCGGCATTTTTAGAAGAATTTTTTATGGAAGAAGAGCAAGTTTTTTCTTTGATGTTCACCAAAACAACTCTTTTTTCTTTCTGTGGATCACACACTGAGCGTATTTGGTATTTGGATATTATACGTATCAATGACCTGGTCAACCCTCTTAATTAATCATTAGACGAAATTAAGAAACAGGAAAGGGTTGATAAATGATCAAGAAAAAACTTTTCTATTTTTCATTCTGAAATGTTCTTTTTATTATAATAAAGAGTAGGTGAATCAACTTACTAATTAAAAAAATTAGTAGAACTTCCTCTTTGGAATAGAAATTGGCTATTTCTACATAGGGAAAGTCGTGTGCAATGAAAAATGCAAGCACGATTTGGGGAGGGATTTTTCTCTATTGTAACAAGGAAGAATTATCTACTCCATCCGACTAGTTCCGGGTTCGAGTCCCGGGCAACCCATATAGAAAAGACCCATCAAAGTTTTTCACTTTGACTCACTTCATTTACAAATACAAAATTATTGGTTTGGTTAATTTAGTTATATGGATAGCTAATCTTTGGGCTGACTTGGTTGACATTGGTATATAGTCTATGTTATACTGTTAAATAACAAGCCTTCTATTATCTATATTCTAGTTAATACGTGTGCTTGGGAGTCCTTGCAATTTGAATAAACCAAGATCTTACCATGACTGCAATTTTAGAGAGACGCGAAAGTACAAGCCTGTGGGGTCGCTTCTGCAACTGGATAACTAGCACTGAAAATCGTCTTTACATCGGATGGTTCGGTGTTTTGATGATCCCTACCTTATTGACCGCAACTTCTGTATTTATTATCGCCTTCATCGCTGCCCCTCCAGTAGATATTGATGGTATTCGTGAGCCTGTTTCTGGTTCTTTACTTTATGGAAACAATATTATCTCTGGTGCTATTATCCCTACTTCTGCGGCGATCGGATTGCACTTTTACCCAATTTGGGAAGCTGCATCTGTTGATGAGTGGTTATACAATGGTGGTCCTTATGAGCTAATTGTTCTACACTTCTTACTTGGTGTAGCTTGTTATATGGGTCGTGAGTGGGAACTTAGTTTCCGTCTGGGTATGCGTCCTTGGATTGCTGTTGCATATTCAGCTCCTGTTGCAGCTGCTACTGCTGTTTTCTTGATTTACCCTATTGGTCAAGGAAGCTTTTCTGATGGTATGCCTTTAGGAATCTCTGGTACTTTCAACTTTATGATTGTATTCCAGGCAGAGCACAACATCCTTATGCATCCATTCCACATGTTAGGTGTAGCTGGTGTATTCGGCGGTTCCCTATTCAGTGCTATGCATGGTTCCTTGGTAACCTCTAGTTTGATCAGGGAAACTACTGAAAATGAATCCGCTAATGAGGGTTACAAATTTGGTCAAGAGGAAGAAACTTATAATATTGTGGCTGCTCATGGTTATTTTGGCCGATTAATCTTCCAATATGCTAGTTTCAACAACTCTCGTTCTTTACACTTCTTCTTGGCTGCTTGGCCTGTAGTAGGAATCTGGTTCACTGCTTTAGGTATTAGTACTATGGCTTTCAACCTAAATGGTTTCAATTTCAACCAATCTGTAGTTGATAGTCAAGGTCGCGTTATTAATACTTGGGCTGATATCATCAACCGTGCTAACCTTGGTATGGAAGTAATGCACGAACGTAATGCTCACAACTTCCCTCTAGACTTAGCTGCTGTTGAAGTTCCATCTATTAATGGATAAGGTTTTTCTGCTAACATATAAGAATTTTTGAAGACAGAAATACCCAATATCTTGTTCTAGCAAGATATTGGGTATTTCTGTCTTTATTTTGAATCTTTTTTTCTTCTTAATCTTTCTATTCAGAATTCAGTTAACGACGAGATTTAGTATCCTTTCTTGCATTTTCATAACTCGTGAAATGCCGAGTAGGCACGAATTCCCCCAATTTGCGACCTACCATAGGATTTGTTATGTAAATAGGTATATGTTCCTTTCCATTATGAATCGCGATTGTATGGCCAACCATTGTGGGTAGAATGCTAGATGCCCGGGACCACGTTACTATTGTTTCTTTCTCCTCCTTCATATTGACCTTTTCTATCTTTGCCAATAAATGATGAGCTACAAAAGGATTCGTTTTTTTTCGTGTCACAGCTGATTACTCCTTTTTTCCTTTTTAAAGAGTGGCATTCTATGTCCAATATCTCGATCGAAGTACGGAGGTCAGAATAAATAGAATAATGATCAATGGAAAAAAGAAAAAAATCCTTTAGCTGGATAAGGGGCGGATGTAGCCAAGTGGATCAAGGCAGTGGATTGTGAATCCACCATGCGCGGGTTCAATTCCCGTCGTTCGCCCATCGCATTATTGCAAATTCCAAAAATGCAATTTTCCATATTCCTAGTTACGTATTTACTTACGGCGACGAAGAATAAAACTATCGCTATATTTTTTCCTTTTCCTAGTTCTTCTTCCAAGCGCAGGATAACCCCAAGGGGTTGTGGGTTTTTTTCTACCAATGGGAGCTTTCCCTTCACCGCCCCCATGGGGGTGGTCCACAGGGTTCATAACTACCCCTCTTACTACGGGGCGTTTACCTAGCCAACACTTAGATCCGGCTCTACCCAAACTTTTTTGGTTCACCCCAACATTACCCACTTGTCCGACTGTTGCTAAGCAGTTTTGGGATACTAAACGGACCTCCCCAGATGGTAATCTTAAAGTGGCCGATTTACCCTCTTTTGCAATGAGTTTCGCTACAGCACCTGCTGCTCTAGCTAATTGCCCACCCCTTCCACGTGTGATTTCTATGTTATGCATGGCCGTGCCTAAGGGCATATCGGTTGAAGTAGATTCTTCTTTTCTCTCAAAAAACCCCTTCCCAAACTGTACAAGCTTCTTCCAAAGCATACGGCTTTCTAGATGTATATGACGATCTCTAGACAGATGGATCTTATATGAATCATATGATGAAGTACCACATGAGTGGATATATAGGAAAGGAATCCAAATCTGCCGAATCGCTCATGTTATGATCTTCTACATCCTAGGTCTCTGCGTTCCGTCATCTGGCTTATGTTCTTCATGTAGCATTCAGATCGAATGACTCTATGAAATTACGTCGATACTTCCACATATTATGGGTAACGTAGGAGACATCCCTATTTTCCCCCGGGGGTCTTAATTACCACTGCTTAGCTTTCAATTTGCCTCTGACCATCAAATTAAATGTGAATAACCCGTCCTCCTCTCTTTGAAACAAGGGGCGCTTCCGGTTCTGTGCGTGCTTCAAACAATTTTGTCTTCTCCATATTACCATATCTCTAGAGCCAATAATTTTCTATGAGGAACTACTGAACTCAATCACTTGCTGCCGTTACTCAACAGTTTTCTGTTGAGGTCTATCCCGTAGAGGTAGTCAAATTGGATCAGTGATCGATTTCTAGGTTTCGTCGTAAACCTAATTGGTTACTTCCAATTACGTAAATCAATAGTTCAAACCGCACTCAAAGGTAGGGCATTTCCCATTGATATAGGAACTTTTGTACCAGAAACAATAGTATCTCCAATTATAGCCCCTCTGGGATGTAAAATATATCTCTTCTCACCATCCCCATAGTGTATGAGACAAATGTATGCATTTCGATTAGGGTCGTATTCTATGGTTACGATTCTACCAGATATGTCTTTTTGATTCCGTCGAAAATCTATTTTACGGTATAGGCGCTTATGACCTCCCCCTCTATGCCTTGCGGTAATGATTCCTCTGGAATTACGACCTTTACCACAACGGTGCCGTCCATGGATCAAATTATTTCGTGGATTGGATTTCACTTGCCTGTCTACGGTTCCCTTGCGTGTGCTCGGGATAGGTGTTTTGTATAAATGTTTCGCCGTATTATTAAGTATTCTCCTTTAGTTTTTTTCTCTATCTAGAAGTGGAATAGAATAACCCGGTTGAAGGGTAATGATCATACGTCTGTAATGCATTGTATGGCCCAGAATAGGTCCTATTCTTCTACCTTTTCCAGGTAGTCGATGGCTATTCACAGCTACCACCTTAACACCAAAGAAGAGTTCGACCCAATGCTTTATTTCTGTCTTAGTGAATCCCGATTCGACATTAAAAGTATATTGATTCTTTCCCAATAAACGAAGACTTTTTTCTGTAAATACTGCGTATTTGATTCCATCCATAAATCGACTTTCCCTCCTATGCTCTGAGTTCCAGTATCGATAAGAATTCGAGTTCTTATTGTTCTTATGTTATGGTATGAATATACCATACCAATTCGTTATGTATGGATGATGGATGAGATTCCATGGATAGAGAGCCAGTTCCAATAGACTTATGGAATGTTCCCGTTCGTGTGCATCCAGCAGGAATTGAACCCGCAAATTTACCAATTATGAGTTGGGCGCTTTAACCATTCAGCCATGGATGCTTAACAGGGATCATCGTACATCGTAAATAACCAATTTTCATATAGAAAGACATATCATAGAAAAATGAAATCGAAAATATTCCGAGATGGCAAATATTCGGAGATGACTATGAAAACACCTCTCTGGATCCTCGAATTGAAAGAGAGATTGAGAGGGATCAAGAATCCTAATTCTCGCTATTTGGAATGGATCCAATTCTATTGAGTCTGACTCATAGTGATCATTTCTCTTTAGCAAAGAATGACCTTGGTTATCAAAGGATTGAACAACCGGGATCCATTTACTTATGATACCTAGTTGGCATTGATAACAAGGATCTAATGAATTATGAGTTTAATAGATCCTCTTTAGCAGAAAGACGTATATTCCTTGCTCATTATCAGACAATCACTTATTCCCAAACCTCGTGTGGGACTAATCGTTTTCATTTACCATCTCATGGAAAACCCTTTTCGTTCCGCTTAGCCCTATCGGGTATTTTAGTGATAGGTTCTGTAGGAACTGGACGATCCTATTTGGTCAAATACCTAACGAAAAATTACGATTTTCCTTTCATTAAGGTACGAGGGCTTCTTATTCCACAAGAACGAAAGCACCTTTTCATTCTTTCATATACTAGGGGTTTTTACTTGGAAAAGACAATGTTCCATACTAAAGGATTCGGGTCCATAACCACGAGTTCCAGTGCACTAGATCTTGTAGCACTTAGCAACGAAGCCCTATCCATTAGTATTCCACATAAGAAATCCATTCTAGAAAAAAATACAATTAGATTAGCTCTTCATAGACAAACTTGGGGTTTGCGAGCCAAGGTAAGATCGGCTCGGGATCATGGGACCCTTTTCTATCAGATAGGAGGGGCTCTTGTACAAAATAGACTTACTAAGTAATAACCCCATAGAATCTATCTATATAAAGATAAAGAGGCAATCGTGTCAGGAAGCGGGTTTTTCTTTGGCCAAAAGGTACTTCGAACTTGGAACGAGCATGAAGAGATTAACGAGACTTCTTTCTCTTTTGAGTTTTTCTGGCGGACCTGCCGCGCAAGATCTTTGGTCTTCCCCTGGAACCGATGAAAAAAAGTGGATCGCTTCTTATGTACTCTCGCTCAGAATGATTCTTCTCTATCTATAGTTCATGGCCTATTAGAAGTAGAAGGTGCTCTGGTGCAATCCTT
>NW_028260368.1:9621359-9650939 GCF_056163025.1 Triticum urartu | reverse complement strand
AGGGAGGGACTTATGTCACCACAAACAGAAACTAAAGCAGGTGTTGGATTTCAAGCTGGTGTTAAAGATTATAAATTGACTTACTACACCCCAGAGTATGAAACTAAGGATACTGATATCTTGGCAGCATTCCGAGTAAGTCCTCAGCCTGGGGTTCCGCCCGAAGAAGCAGGGCTGCAGTAGCTGCCGAATCTTCTACTGGTACATGGACAACTGTTTGGACTGATGGACTTACCAGTCTTGATCGTTACAAAGGACGATGCTATCACATCGAGCCTGTTGCTGGGGAAGACAACCAATGGATCTGTTATGTAGCTTATCCATTAGACCTATTTGAAGAGGGTTCCGTTACTAACATGTTTACTTCCATTGTAGGTAACGTATTTGGTTTCAAAGCCCTACGTGCTCTACGTTTGGAGGATCTACGAATTCCCCCTACTTATTCAAAAACTTTCCAAGGCCCGCCTCATGGTATCCAAGTTGAAAGAGATAAGTTGAACAAGTACGGTCGTCCTTTATTGGGATGTACTATTAAACCAAAATTGGATTATCCGCAAAAAATTATGGTAGAGCGTGTTATGAGTGTCTACGTGGTGGACTTGATTTTACCAAAGATGATGAAAACGTAAACTCACAACCATTTATGCGCTGGAGAGACCGTTTTGTCTTTTGTGCCGAAGCTATTTATAAATCACAGGCCGAAACCGGTGAAATCAAGGGGCATTACTTGAATGCGACTGCGGGTACATGTGAAGAAATGATTAAGAGAGCTGTATTTGCAAGAGAATTAGGGGTTCCTATTGTAATGCATGACTACTTAACTGGGGGATTCACCGCAAATACTACTTTGGCTCATTATTGCCGCGACAATGGCCTACTTCTTCACATTCACCGTGCAATGCATGCAGTTTATTGATAGACAGAAAAATCATGGTATGCATTTCCGTGTATTAGCTAAAGCATTGCGTATGTCTGGGGGAGATCATATCCACTCCGGTACAGTAGTAGGTAAGTTAGAAGGGGAACGCGAAATGACTTTAGGTTTTGTTGATTTATTGCGCGATGATTTTATTGAAAAAGATCGTGCTCGCGGTATCTTTTTCACTCAGGACTGGGTATCCATGCCAGGTGTTATACCGGTAGCTTCAGGTGGTATTCATGTTTGGCATATGCCAGCTCTGACCGAAATCTTTGGGGACGATTCTGTATTACAATTTGGTGGAGGAACTTTAGGACATCCTTGGGGAAATGCACCTGGTGCAGCAGCTAATCGAGTGGCTTTAGAAGCCTGTGTACAAGCTCGTAACGAAGGGCGCGATCTTGCTCGCGAAGGTAATGAAATTATCCGAGCAGCTTGCAAATGGAGTCCTGAACTAGCCGCAGCTTGTGAAGTATGGAAGGCGATCAAATTCGAGTTCGAGCCGGTAGATACTATTGATTAACTAGATAAAACTAAAGATAAAGAAGGTATAAATAAAAAAGAAACGAAATAAAAAGAGAAAAAAATCAGTTATGAAATGCAGTAATTCTTCTTTATTCTTCTAATTGATTGCAATTAAACTCGGCTCAATCTTTTTTAGAAAAAAAGATTGAGCCGAATAAAAATAGATCATGATATGATCATGAGACTTGACAAATTGAGATTCGTCTATTCTATATATCTAGAATATATATATTAAGGTATAATACAATAAAGAAATACAAATAAAATAATAAAATAATAAAATATAGTATTATCATATGATAATGATAATGGAATCAAATACGCAGTATTTACAGAAAAAAGTCTTCGTTTATTGGGAAAGAATCAATATACTTTTAATGTCGAATCGGGATTCACTAAGACAGAAATAAAGCATTGGGTCGAACTCTTCTTTGGTGTTAAGGTGGTAGCTGTGAATAGCCATCGACTACCTGGAAAAGGTAGAAGAATAGGACCTATTCTGGGCCATACAATGCATTACAGACGTATGATCATTACCCTTCAACCGGGTTATTCTATTCCACTTCTAGATAGAGAAAAAAACTAAAGGAGAATGAATGAAAAAAGACATAGTTTGGAAGTTAGACCTTTTTATAGGACTCTCTTTCAATTTCAAAAAAGAGGACGTTTGAAACTTTTAACAGGCGTAATCGTGAGTCAACAAGTGACTCGAACTGTGTGTAAAAAAAGAAGCATTTTTTTTTTTTCAAAATGCTAGAACTAGATAAGGAAGTTTTCTATAACCTTGAGAAAAAGGATAAAAAGGTAGTTTTTTTTTAGTTTATGACTCCGATCAAGAGCGAGAAATCCTTGATTTGGGATTGGACATAGAACCTGGACCCATCGTAGAGACGTTTAGTTCAAAAGAAAGGATCGTATCCTGATGGTAAGAATTATACTTTCGTGGAAATACAGCGCTATAGACTTCAATGCGGTAGAGTAGACGTTTTGTTTCTAATTTTTCTGGACCAAACCTCCGCTCCGACCCAACGATACAATGAATTTTTTCTGTTCATATTCATAAATAAAAAAGATTCGGAATCGCAATGCTACTATATGCGTCCAGAGGAGTATTTGGAATAATATTCTTCTATAATCCATTATTGCGGGGGGTCTTACTAACAGGGCTTCGCTGCACGGGACAGGTCTTCGTCGAAAAGCTAACTCCACCCGGCATTTTCATACCCTTTCTTTGGGTGGTATATCGCCTTTTAAAGTCTAAGAGGGTAGTAGGGGATCTATAGTAGGTAAGATAATTTGCCCTTTGATTTTGATTGAATATACTATTTTTCCGCCTTTACCACGCATTATTGTATGCGCTTCTAGAGAAGTATGTATGCAGGAAGTAAATTCTAACCGCTTTCTTTTGAATCCAATTTCAAATTAGATTAGAAAGATAGAAAGGCCATGAGGATGGGAAAATCAAAATAAAATCTTTTTAATTAGTTCTCCTTTTTGGAATTTTCTTATTATCCTTTCATTTTTTTTACAGAATATTTTTCAAACTAAAAATAAAAAATACAATACAATAGTCAATATTCCTTATAATAGATATACTTAATTATATCATAAGAATCTTAAGATATTTTTCGACTAGATAGAAATAGTAAATTTGAATTGAGACACCTATTCCATGACGGATTTAAACTTACCTTCTATTTTCGTGCCTTTAGTAGGCTTAGTATTTCCGGCAATTGCAATGACTTCTTTATTTCTTTATGTGCAAAAAAATAAGATTGTCTAGTATTTTTTAGTGTAAGTAATATAATATGGTAGGGTATGTGGCTTTTTCTACACACACTTTCTACACACAAATGAAAAACGGTTATGGATGCGGATATAGGCTACGAGCATAAATGCATGAATATGCAGAGCCAGGTATAGCGAGTTTTATTTTATTTATTTTAATTGAATCAACGAATATTTTTTGAATAGAAAGTCAATGTATCTAACCTATTATTTCACAGGAGTACTAGTTGCTGAAGGCGATTTCAGAATCAAAAAAAGTAAAGTCAAAATTATTTAGCTTATTCTCTCAATTTCAATCGACCGCTGCTGGATTTAGTATATCTAATATGAATTGGCGATCAGAACACATATGGGTAGAACTTCTAAAAGGTTCTCGAAAAAGGGGTAATTTTTTCTGGGCCTGTATTCTTTTTCTAGGTTCACTAGGATTCTTATCGGTTGGGATTTCCAGTTATCTTGGTAAGAATATTATATCTATACTTCCATCTCAAGAAATTCTTTTTTTTCCGCAGGGGGTCGTGATGTCTTTCTACGGAATCGCAGGCCTATTCATTAGCTCCTACTTGTGGTGTACTATTTTGTGGAATGTAGGTAGTGGTTATGACCGATTCGATAGAAAAGAGGGAATAGTGTGCATTTTTCGTTGGGGATTCCCTGGAATAAAACGTCGCGTCTTCCTTCGATTCCTTATGCGGGATATCCAATCAATTAGAATTCAGGTTAAAGAGGGTCTTTATCCTCGTCGTATTCTTTATATGGAAATCCGGGGCCAGGGGATCATTCCCTTGACTCGTACTGATGATAAATTTTTTACTCCACGAGAAATTGAACAAAAAGCTGCCGAATTGGCCTATTTCTTGCGCGTACCAATTGAAGTATTTTGAGGTATCTTTTTTGAACTGAGTTGAATGAAGAAAAGAAGAATTGGAAGAAGAAAAGTTTTCTCAACACAGGGAGGAAGTCCCTTCTAAATTGGATTTGTTATTGTAAGGGGATTTTTAAGTATTTATCTAAAGGAAGGAACAAACGAGGATAAGAGAAATTTGCTTTTAATTTTTTTTTATCCAAGTTAGATATATCGCATACTATTCTTCCTTTTTCATCCGAAAGGGCTTTTTTTTTATTCTATTTCACTATTTCATTCCATCTAGATCTAAGAAAGAACCCAATGCACTGAAATTCCACTAATAACTAATATACAAAAAAGAAGAATAGATACAGGGTATCAAACCTATAGAGTTTTTGCTTCAAAGAAATAGAAATATCATGAAATAGAAATATCATCATATAGAGTCAGGGAATGGAATAGAGTCAGCGAATGAAGCATATTCATTAACAACTCCATTTACAGATCAAAAATGAAAAAAAAGAAAGCATTGCCTTCTTTACTATATCTTGTATTTATCGTACTTTTGCCTTGGGGGGTCTCTTCCTCATTTAACAAATGTCTGGAACTTTGGATTAAGAATTGGTGGAATACCAGGCAATCCGAAACTCTCTTAACTGATATTCAAGAGAAAAGGATTCTAGAAAGATTCATAGAATTAGAAGAACTTTCTCTCTTGGACGAGATGATAAAAGGGAAACTAAAGACACATGTACAAAAACCTCCTACAGGAATACACAAGGAAATAATACAATGGGTCAAAATAAATAATGAGGATCATCTCCATACCATTTTGCATTTCTCGACAAATATAATCTGTTTGGCTATTCTAAGTGGTTCTTTTTTTCTGGGTAAAGAGGAACTTGTCATTTTGAATTCTTGGGTTCAGGAATTCTTCTATAATTTAAATGACTCAATAAAAGCTTTTTTTATTCTTTTAGTTACTGATTTTTTTGTTGGATTTCACTCCACCCGTGGTTGGGAACTAGTAATTCGTTGGGTCTACAACGATTTTGGATGGGCTCCTAACGAGCTTATTTTCACTATTTTTGTTTGTAGTTTTCCAGTAATTCTAGATACATGTTTGAAATTTTGGGTCTTTTTTTGTTTAAATCGTCTATCTCCTTCGCTTGTAGTCATTTATCATTCAATTAGTGAAGCATAAATTCATTTGATCTCCCGATATTAATATTAATCAAATTAGCAAGCATCTTTTTTTAGAAAGAAAGCCCTTTTCCATTTTAGCAAAATTCTTTCTATTTATACCTACTTTAAGGTATTCATCATTGCAGTACAACTGTTGCAGTAGAATGACAACAGATTCGTGTATAGGGAACTAGATTAGCTTAGCTACCTATCTAATTTATTGTAGAAATTCTGGGATCTGCGATTGGACATGGAAAATAGAAATACTTTTTCTTGGGTAAAGGAACAGATAACTCGATCGATTTCTGTATCGATCATGATATACGTAATAACTCGGACATCTATTTCAAATGCATATCCCATTTTTGCGCAGCAGGGTTATGAAAACCCACGAGAAGCAACTGGACGAATTGTATGTGCCAATTGCCATTTAGCTAGCAAGCCCGTCGATATTGAAGTTCCCCAAGCTGTGCTTCCCGATACTGTATTTGAAGCAGTTCTTCGAATTCCTTATGATATGCAATTGAAACAAGTTCTTGCTAATGGAAAAAAGGGAGGGTTGAATGTAGGTGCTGTTCTTATTTTGCCCGAGGGATTCGAATTAGCGCCGCCCGATCGTATTTCCCCTGAGTTAAAAGAAAAGATAGGAAATCTTGCTTTTCAGAGTTATCGTCCCGATAAAAAAAACATTCTTGTGATAGGCCCTGTTCCCGGTAAGAAATATAGTGAAATTGTCTTTCCCATTCTTTCCCCTGATCCTGCTACGAAGAAAGATGCTCATTTCTTAAAATATCCCATATATGTAGGGGGAAACCGAGGAAGAGGACAGATCTATCCTGATGGTAGCAAGAGTAACAATACAGTCTATAATGCTACGTCAACAGGTATAGTAAGAAAAATACTACGTAAAGAAAAGGGGGGGTATGAAATATCCATAGTTGATGCATCAGATGGACGCCAAGTGATTGATATTATACCTCCCGGACCAGAACTTCTTGTTTCAGAGGGGGAATCCATCAAGCTTGATCAACCATTAACAAGCAATCCTAATGTGGGAGGTTTTGGTCAGGGGGACGCAGAAATCGTGCTTCAGGATCCATTACGTGTCCAAGGCCTTTTGTTCTTCTTCGCATCCGTTATTTTGGCACAAGTTTTTTTGGTTCTCAAAAAGAAACAGTTTGAAAAGGTTCAATTGTACGAAATGAATTTCTAGGTCCCGGGATTTCTTACCATCAAGTTGGTAAAAAGCCTCGATTTATTGGCAATTGCTAGAATTATCTATGATCTATTTTGGAAATCCTTTTTTTGTTTAGACTGCTTTTTGTTTATGAGATGTCTGGAATTCCTTATTTATATCCCATGCAAAAGAAGAGAATCCAAGGCAAAGGCGAGAACAATCAAATTAAAATTTCTTCTTTTTCGGAGGGATTGCAGGTCTTCTTAATCGTCTATTCGGCACAAGAAAAAGCCTTTTTCTTGTGCCGATTCTTCTTGTATCAAAATAAGAATCCTTTTTCTTCCTAATTCGTCAAAGATTACTATTTCTTCTTTATTCGGGTCTGTCTCTTGGACCTCTTTTTCTTTTGCTTAGGTTTAGCCGAGGTAGTGGACAAACAGAGGGGAAGAAAATATGGCGGGGGAAAAATTTCTTGTGATTGTGAGCAAATTGCTTGGCTTGTTTAATTAAGTTCAACTTCAAATTTACAGAAATTTTGCAAAAAAAAAGTAAACTCTTCCATTGAAGGTTTTTTTATTTTTAGGCTAGTTGAATAGTTTTGATTAAGGTTTTATTAGTTTATTACTCGAAACTAAATCAAGGATTTTCAGGATACTTCCTTCGTGGAATAAGATATTGGATCCTCGAGTGATCTCTTTTTCTTGTTGCTTCATAAGAGTGAATCGAATAGATTCAATTCGCGTTATAAGAGTAAAATAAAAATTCCGCGGGTCCTTTCCGCTCTAATCAGATAAAGGGGGGTAAGGACCCGCTAAGCTCCTACTTTTTCATGTTTACAATCTGGTCCCTCCGATTACTATAGAGATGAACCCAATCCAGAATATGAACCATAAAAGAAAACACCTACTAAACCAATCACAGCAATACCAGCTACAGTACCTATCAGCCAAAGAGGAATTCTTCCAGTAGTATCGGCCATTTCCCCTACTTTCCTCCACATTTTATCAATTGGTCATGCTAGAGACAAAAACAGTCATGGGTAGTTATAAGGATGGTATCCTTCCAAATGGGATAAGAGAATTCTTATTAGTCTCTTTCTTTCTCTCAATTGAAGAAGTAATTGGAAAATAAAACAGCAAGTACAAAAATGAGTAATAAACCCCAGTATAGACTGGTACGATTCAATTCAACATTTTGTTCATTCGGGTTTGATTGTGTCATAGTTCTATAGTTGGAATTTGTTTTATCGTTGGATGAACTGCATTGCTGATATTGATCCCAAGAAAAAAACAGTAGGTACAGCTAGTCCGTGAATAGCCAGCCATCGCACTGTAAAAATAGGATAGGTTCGATCTATGGTCATTGAGGGCCTCCTAAAAGGATCTACTAAATTCATCGAGTTGTTCTAAAGAATCAAAACGGTCGGTTATTAACGGAATTCCTTGTCGGCTTTCCGTGAAATACTCGTTTGGCCTAGGACTTCCAAACACGTCATAAGCTAAACCCGTACTGACAAATAACCAACCCGCAATGAATAGGGAAGGTATAGTAATGCTATGAATAACCCAGTATCGAATACTGGTAATAATATCAGCAAAAGAACGTTCTCCCGTGCTTCCAGACATGCTGAACTCCCAAAATTTTTGTACATTCAAAAAAGGAATTGATTCCGTAAAAGATGGGATCGACCAGTAAATAGAAAATTACTGATATTTCATCCTTGTGAGATTGTCAATTTTGTACCAAAGGTGTATTTTGAGTATACCGAATTAGTATAGCTATCCTTCCTATGGCACAGCAATCTGGTTTTGCCTGGTTCCGAAACATAATTACTTTTTTATTTTTTTTTTGTCTATAGGTAAGCTATATGTTATTCAAGGCATCAATAGAAAACCCCATTTTTGTAGGTTCTACTTACTTTTCATTGGCTTCGGAATAATAGAGTAATTCGGAATAGCAGCCAAAATCTTGGGAAAATCTAAGTTAATGATCAATAGGTTTGGATAAATAATTTAGGAAGGATATTCTCATACTGACACAATACAAGGACAAGTATATGTGAAATCTATCCTTTCATAATTCGTAATTCATCCTTGTATTGTTTGTTGGATTAGGTCTAACTTTCTTGACCAAACTGCGAGCGCGGAACTTTACGAGATGAAATAGGGAAAGACAGAAGATAGAATAGAACTTAAAAGGATAATTGAAGTGACTCGTCTTCGAATCTACTTTGGTTGGAGTTCGAAAAAGGAATAAAAATAAAGTAAATTCAAGGAAGAGCTTTCTTTTTTTTTTTTTTTTAACAGCCCCTTGGCAGGTCGTGGAATGCTTTTGTTCTCCTCTTATTCCATATGGAATACAATCAGTTAAAATAAGAAGGAATAGGGGAATATTCGATCGTTCACTCCAAAAAGAGGGTCCTATTGAAAAAGAAATTATCCAAAATAGAAAGAAGTTTTTTTTTTCAAATTCAATTGTTTATTTATCTCTTATTCAAAAATTTCCCTGAAAATTGAATTTCTTTTTTTCATTCAATGGGGTTAGATGATCTAGTTCTTAATATTATTACTTTACTCAATTGACAAATTCCACAACAAATCTCTTGATTCGGAATTAGGGACTCATGTATCATCTGATGAATCCACTTTCTTTTACACTTCTGTATCTTACTCTATCTTGTTTTTTAGTATTATCTAAAATAACTGATGAATTATGAATTTTCCATAACTTAGGTAAATGCTTTACCAACATATGTAGTGTAGTAAAAAAAAATAAATGGAATTTAACTCTTTCATGCTTACTTTAACTAGTTATTTTGGTTTTCTACTGGCTGCTTTAACTATAACCCCAGCTCTATTTATTGGCTTGAACAAGATACGCCTTATTTGAATTGACTGAATAATTATAATTCAGAAAAGAAAAATCTTTCTTTGGGATTCCTGGCATTCTACGACTCTTTTCCAGACTAATTAGGAATTCTTTTCTTGGTCATTGAGATTCGTGGATAATTTAGAGTACTATTTAGGGATAGATCGTACCTCTTTTTTTATCCCCTCGAACAAATCGAAATGATTGAAGTTTTTCTATTTGGAATCGTCTTAGGCCTAATTCCTATTACTTTAGCGGGATTATTCGTGACTGCGTATTTGCAATACAGGCGTGGGGATCAGTTGGATCTTTGATTGAGTCATTTTTTTTTTTTGATTGACCTCCTCCAGACCAGAGAGGAGGTCAAATTGAAATTGGAGTTACAATTCAATTTTGTTAAGTTATTTTACTCTGCTTCGACATAAAATAGATGGAATCACGCTCTGTAGGATTTGAACCTACGACATCGGGTTTTGGAGACCCGCGTTCTACCGAACTGAACTAAGAGCGCTTTCATTCATTCAAAAAGAAAATCTTTTTCTATTCCTAATGTATCTCACGTACGTATAGTCTCCACAAATTCAAGTTATACCCACTTTACTTTAATTGATCTCGTCGCTACTGCCTATAAAGAAGAAAGAAGTAATAGGTAGGGATGACAGGATTTGAACCTGTGACATTTTGTACCCAAAACAAACGCGCTACCAAGCTGCGCTACATCCCTTTTCCAAATTAAATTGTTGTACAATGCCATTGTACACAATTCCTGTCTTCTTTTCCACATCATAATTTTCTTCTTCTTTCTTTCTCTATCTATATATAGAACCCTCGTGTCATTTCTTCTTTTTGGTCTCATATAATTAAGGAATTATATACATATAAAATCCAATATAATTTCGCCTATAAAAGAAGGATTACTTTTCCTTGGTAATATATAGGAAGAAGGGGTCATCTTTTTCTTTTTTAGGGATAGGAAAATTTCGTCGATATGGTTCATTTTATATATAGCATAACAATCTTGGGCAAGAGTTTATGATCATATATGTATTCCAACAAGGAAGGAGGATTTTCAATGCGGGATATAAAAACATATCTCTCTGTAGCACCCGTGCTAAGTACTCTATGGTTTGGTGCTTTAGCAGGTTTATTGATAGAAATTAATCGTTTATTCCCAGATGCTTTGTCATTCCCTTTTTTTTAATTCTAGTTATTGCTATGGGAGGGATAGATTTCTTCGTGATATGACAAAATTTGATCCTTTTCAATCTTTTTTTAGTATCGGAAGGAAAAAGAAAGAAAAGATGGATTGGGTTGAACCTCAGAGTCATTAAAAATTTGGTAAACCCCATTTTTGAAAATAGAAATTCAATTTAAAGGGGTACCCAAGCTAAATAAGGCCTCAGAAATCAGAGCATAGAAAAGGCGGGGCTGGCTAATTAAATGAAAGGATTTCGAACCAAAATCTTTGCTAATTCGACAAGGATTGTATTCTTTAATTATTTCTCTATTTTTTATTACTTAATTAAAGAATAAAAAAAAATTATTCTAATGAATTTTATTCTTCTTCTTCGGATTCAAAATAGAAGAATAAAAGAATAAGTAGAAGAATTAAGTTAAGTCAATCCAAAAAGAAAAGGAGGTTCATGGCCAAGGGAAAAGATGTTAGAATCAGAGTTATTTTGGAATGCATCAGTTGTGTTCGAAAAGGTGCCAATGAGGAATCGACGGGGATTTCTAGATATAGTACTCAAAAGAATCGCCACAATACACCCGGACAATTAGAATTCAAAAAATTTTGTCGTTATTGTCGCAAGCATACGACTCATCACGAAATAAAGAAATAGGAACATCGTGTGTTTGATCTTTCCAAACAACAGAAAGAGTAAGAACTTCATATTTAATATATAAAGAAAACATAGTATAGAATACAAAATACAAATCAACTCATCTGATTTCCGGTAGATATTATTTCATATGTATAGAGGGTATTCATATACTATAATATGAATCAAATAAGATATGGATCAAAGAAAAACTACTTCTTCTGGATCCTAAATTAATAAAATAAAGAAGTGAATTTTCAAATTTTCAAATTTTAAATAAGGAATAAATCATGTATACATCTAAACAACCTTTTCTTAAATCTAAGCAACCCTTTAGTAAATCCAAGCAAACTTTTAATAAATCCAAGCAACCCTTTCGTAAATCCAAGCAAACTTTTCGTAAATTCAAGCAACCTTTTCGTAAATCTAAACAACCTTTTCGTAGGCGTCCCCGGATTGGCCCGGGAGATCGAATTGATTATAGAAACATGAGTTTAATTAATAGATTTATTAGTGAACAAGGAAAAATATTATCGAGACGAATAAATAGATTAACCTTGAAACAACAACGATTAATTACTCTTGCTATAAAACAGGCTCGTATTTTATCTTTCTTACCGTTTCGTAACTATGAGAACGAAAAGCAATTTCAAGCCCAGTCAATTTCAATAATTACAGGTTCTAGACCCAGAAAAAATAGACATATTCCTCAATTAACGCAAAAGTACAATTCCAATCGAAACTTAAGAAACAACAACCAAAATTTAAGAAACAACAACCGGAACTTAAGTTCCGATTGTTGATGTTTTATTCGAATTCGAAAGGGCCAGACCTATATATATTATAAAGAAAGTAATCCAGCTCGTTGATTCCTACCACTTAATCTTAATTTATTGTATCTTCCCGGAGTTCCCTCTCCGGGAATTCATCTTTTATTATTCCAGTATATTACTTTATTTATACCTTTAATTGATGATCTTTATTTTATTGGAAATCGTGTAAAGATTATTTGGATTTGATACAGCTACTTGTGCAAGCATTTTACGATTAAGAATCAATTTCTTCTTGTACAGGTTGTGTATTAATTTACTATAACTATCGAATACTTTATATACCCGCGTTGCTGCGTTTATCCGAGTGATCCACAAACGACGAAAATCCCTCTTTTGCCTACCTCTATCTCGATGAGAGGAAACAAAAGCTCTTTTTACCTGTTGGGTAATCATTCGATTAAGTCTTAAATGAGCCCCTCTAAAGTTTGAGGCAAATGAACGCATTTTTGTTCGTCGTCTCCGGGCTATATATCCTCGCGGAACTCTGGTCATTGAATCAAATTAACCTTAATGAATAACTAATGATTTCTCTTCTTTTAGCCACCCTTTTTCTCATTAATAACAAAACTAATTATTCCGATATATAAAATATTAATTCCAATGGCTTTTGCTATAGTAACCTTCCCAACCACGATTTTTTATTCCACTCCGTTCAGTTATTTCTATACGAAATAACAAATTCATTCTAATAATACTAAAAAAAATAGTGGGTTCCATCGTTTCTATGGTTCCCTTTTAAACGGTGAGGCCCTCTCTATACACCGGAGCCCTTTCTTTCATCAAAAGGTATTGCGAACTTGTATAGTCCACATTCTTTGGCTCTACCTATCCATTATAGAGTAAATAGCTCTTTTCACAATAAGAGTTATCCATACAGTGACGGTATTTAATTATGAAAGTTGGCTAAGTAGCTGACCCTGTTAGTCCGTTCTTTTAAGATAAAGGAGCATAAGCCTTTTTCTTTTTATTACTATTTCCTCCGCTTAATGGATAACCATTTGCTACCAATGGGAGAATTGCTTCTTATTTCCAATTTAGATAATTGGATTTGCACCAAAGGAAACCATAAATTCCATATACCATAGAAATCTAGGATAGAGAAGCTATATCCTATTCATTGGTACTAATCATGGATACTTCAATTTTTTTTATATTTGTTTGAAGTCATGATCTGAACGAGTCGCACATACACCCTAGCACATGTTCCTCGACGCTGAGGGCATCCTTTAAGCGCGGCCGTTTTTCGAGCATTTCGTATTGGCTGTCTTGCGTTTCTAATAAGTTGTTTAACCGTCGGCATGTTGTATGTATATAGAAAAAAATGGATTGGTTTAGATCCATCTTAACCTGATGATTGCTCATCATGAAGTCTTTCTATTTTCTATTAAATCGAGGAAAACACGAATTTAGCTGTGAAATAACTGTGACAAGAAATCCGGACACTACCAATCCTTAAACATTTCTGGAAACCACACTGGATCAGTATCGCAGTGCTTGTCAATCATTTCATCCCCTACAATATCGACAAGTCCATAAGCTTTGGCTTCGTCTGCTGACATAAAAACATCCCTTTCCATGTCTTCGGATACAACCCAAAAAGGCTTGCCTGTTCTTACTGCATAAACCCTTGTGATCATTTCGCGAACTTTGTGTAACTCTTCTACTTCTAGTAAAAATTCTGGTGTCCTTGCCCGATAATAAGCACTAGCAGGTTGGTGAAGCATAATCCTCGCGTGAGGGAATGCTATACGCTTGGTGGGTTCTCCTCCAAGCAGAATGAAGGACGCCATGGAGGCGGCTATTCCGAGGCATATTGTATATATATCTGGTGTCACCGTTTGCATCGTATCAAAAATAGCCATTCCTGAGATTAGCCACCCGCCTGGGGAGTTTATAAACAAAAAAATATCACTAATTCCATCTTCTATACTCAGATATACCATGAGACCTGTAATATGATTCGTGATCTCGCAACGAATCTCTTGACCTAAAAAAAGTGTCCTTTCTCGATACATAACATTGTATAAGTCAACCCAAGTCGCTTCTTCATCTCCAGGAATCCGGTAAGGTACTTTTGGAACACCAATGGGCATATTAGATTAATATTATTAAATTTAAGTAAGAAAACCACACTTTAATATGGAAACGTAAGAATGGAACAGAAAGAAAGAATCCGCAGTTTATTGTCTTAATTTTTATTCTTATTCTATATGAATATTATAGATTCTATTAATACGTAGATTGAAAGGTTATACATATAAGGAATGTAAGACAGATTGAATAAAGAAAAGGGAATGGGTGATTTGAATGCTAAACAAAGAGGGGTAGCGATCTATTCTTCGTTTTTTCCAAATTGGCCAAGTTACCCATTGCATATTGGCACTTATCGAGTATAGAATAGATCTGCTTCTCTTTCTTCTTATGAACAGAATTGGCTTCTTATTTTTAATGGAATGAAATAAATATTCGCGCTTTCTGACACAGAATCCCCTAGAAGGGTTAGGTACATAGGATATGGATAGTCTTTTTCAATGCGATAAAATAAAGCGACATCGTGTCTATTTTTCTTTGCTAAAGGGGTATTTCCATGGGTTTGCCTTGGTATCGTGTTCATACTGTCGTATTGAATGATCCGGGTCGATTGCTTGCGGTGCATATAATGCACACAGCTCTAGTTTCTGGTTGGGCTGGCTCAATGGCTTTATACGAATTAGCAGTTTTTGATCCCTCTGATCCTGTTCTGGATCCAATGTGGAGACAAGGTATGTTCGTAATTCCCTTCATGACTCGTTTAGGAATAACGGATTCGTGGGGTGGTTGGAGTATTTCAGGAGGAACTGTAACAAATCCGGGTATTTGGAGTTATGAAGGTGTGGCAGGTACGCATATTGTGTTTTCTGGCTTGTGTTTCTTGGCAGCGATCTGGCATTGGGTATATTGGGACCTAGAAATATTCTCTGATGAGCGGACGGGAAAACCCTCTTTGGATTTGCCCAAGATCTTTGGAATTCATTTATTTCTTGCAGGGGTGGCTTGCTTTGGCTTTGGGGCATTTCATGTAACGGGTTTGTATGGTCCTGGGATATGGGTATCCGATCCTTATGGACTAACTGGAAAAGTACAAGCTGTAAATCCAGCGTGGGGTGCAGAAGGTTTTGATCCTTTTGTTCCGGGGGGAATAGCTTCTCATCATATTGCTGCGGGTACATTGGGTATATTAGCGGGCTTATTCCATCTTAGTGTCCGTCCGCCTCAACGTCTATATAAAGGATTACGTATGGGCAATATTGAAACTGTACTTTCCAGTAGTATCGCTGCTGTTTTTTTTGCAGCTTTCGTAGTTGCTGGAACTATGTGGTATGGGTCAGCAACGACCCCAATCGAATTATTTGGGCCTACTCGTTATCAGTGGGATCAGGGATACTTTCAGCAAGAAATATATCGAAGAGTTAGCAATGGTTTAGCCGAAAATCTTAGTTTATCAGAAGCTTGGTCTAAAATTCCCGAAAAATTAGCCTTTTATGATTATATTGGTAATAATCCGGCAAAAGGGGGATTATTCAGAGCAGGCTCAATGGACAATGGGGATGGAATAGCTGTTGGATGGTTAGGACATCCCGTCTTTAGAGATAAAGAAGGACGTGAGCTTTTTGTACGCCGTATGCCTACTTTTTTTGAAACATTTCCGGTTGTTTTGGTAGATGAGGAGGGAATTGTTAGAGCAGACGTTCCTTTTAGAAGAGCAGAATCCAAATATAGTGTTGAACAAGTAGGTGTAACGGTGGAGTTCTATGGTGGCGAACTTAATGGAGTAAGTTATTCTGATCCTGCTACTGTAAAAAAATATGCGAGGCGTTCTCAATTAGGGGAAATTTTTGAATTAGACCGGGCTACTTTGAAATCTGATGGTGTTTTTCGCAGCAGTCCAAGGGGTTGGTTCACTTTTGGTCATGCTACCTTTGCTTTGCTCTTCTTTTTCGGACACATTTGGCATGGCGCTAGAACATTGTTCCGAGATGTTTTTGCTGGTATTGATCCAGATTTGGATGCTCAAGTGGAATTTGGAACATTCCAAAAAGTGGGAGATCCAACTACAAGGAAACAGGCAGTTTGATACACATTGTTATAGTATCTTTCACCTCTCTTTTTTGATTTGACATGGGAAACATCTCCCATCCTTTCTTTGACTCTTTTTCTTTCTTTATATGGGAAATTATCCCAAATGACAAATGAATAGGTGTGGAAGTTATAATTGTAAATAAACCAGGATCGAATCTATGGAAGCATTGGTTTATACGTTCCTTTTAGTTTCGACTTTAGGGATAATTTTTTTCGCTATCTTCTTCCGAGAACCACCTAAGGTTCCACCAACTCCAACTAAAAGAATAAAATAATTTCATTTAAGTAAGAAGTCCCCCTATCTGGGAGACTTCTTACTTAAATTAGTCTCCGTGTTCTTCGAATGGATCTCTTAATTGTTGAGAGGGTTGCCCAAACGCGGTATATAAGGCATACCCAGTAAAGCTTACAAGTAAACCAGATATGGAGATGGCGACTAAAGTTGCTGTTTCCATTTTTATAGAATTTCAAGATTACAATGGATCTACGAAAAGATCGTGTATTTACAACTACAACGGAATAGTATACAAAGTCAACACCAATGATTAAATAGAATTTATGGCTACACAAACCGTTGAAGATAGTTCTAAACCTAGGCCAAAACGAACTGGTGCAGGTAGTTTACTGAAACCCTTGAATTCGGAATATGGGAAAGTCGCCCCGGGTTGGGGGACTACTCCTTTTATGGGGATCGCAATGGCTTTATTCGCTATATTCCTATCTATCATTTTAGAAATTTATAATTCTTCCGTTTTACTGGACGGAATTTTAACCAATTAGGTTTCTACTAACTAAAACTAGGAAGTCAGAGTTTTTCCATCCAAAAAAGCCTTTCTAGTTTAAGATCTACATTTCTAGATATTATGGTAGTTCGACCGCGGAATTTTTTTGTTTCGGTATCTCTGGAATATGAGTGTGTGACTTGTTAGAATTGATCCTATTGATAATACATAGAAAGGGCCTGTTATCTCTATCAAGATGATTCTAATTCGTCAGATATTATTTATTCTAGTATCTGGAACACGAAATAGATAGAGTGGATCAAAAAAAAATGGAACTATGATTCATACTCACTATTAAGACCTCGCAACCAGACTGAAAAATTCAAGTAGTTCTTAAATAAAAATAAAAAAGAAATTTTCTTCCTTCCAATTTTGTTTGCCCAAAAGACAACTTTTTTTCTCTCGATTTTGTCGAGTCATTACACTGATTCAATAAATGATTATCAAGCGGTTCTTATTCGAAGAACCCTTGCCTTTTGTTTAGCTTGAGACTAAATCATCGTGGCTCTAGTATGAATCTAAGGTTTTAATTGAACTGATTCATAGGATCTCAACAAGATAATTTCTATATTACGCATAAAAAAACAAATCCTTTATAGGGAAGAGAAAAGTCAAGAAGCCTCTAATGACCAACATAAGGGAAAGGAAGAAAGAAAGACGCGCCAACTTGAGATTTTTTGGCATTATCATCACAAAGAAGATATTCCGGATTTTTCTTATTTGATATCTTCAAGGCAAATCGACCCAATTCAGTGGCTGATGAAGTTTTGAACCTTTTTTCTAATATTCGTTGAAAATTTTTGTGTTTCTGCTTGAGCCGTACGAGATGAAATTTTCATATACGGCTCTTAGAGGGGGACTCGGGTTAGTTACCTATCTCAATAAAGTATATGATTGGTTTGAGGAACGTCTTGAGATTCAGGCAATTGCAGATGATATAACTAGTAAATATGTTCCTCCCCATGTCAACATATTTTATTGTTTAGGGGGAATTACACTTACTTGTTTTCTAGTACAAGTCGCTACCGGTTTTGCTATGACTTTTTACTACCGACCAACCGTTACAGAGGCTTTTTCCTCGGTTCAATACATAATGACCGAGGCCAACTTTGGTTGGTTAATCCGATCAGTTCATCGATGGTCAGCAAGTATGATGGTTTTAATGATGATCCTGCATGTATTTCGTGTGTATCTCACAGGGGGATTTAAAAAACCCCGCGAATTAACTTGGGTCACAGGTGTGGTTTTGGCTGTTTTGACTGCATCATTTGGTGTAACTGGTTATTCTTTGCCTTGGGATCAAATTGGCTATTGGGCAGTCAAAATTGTGACAGGTGTACCTGACGCCATTCCGGTAATAGGATCGCCTTTAGTGGAGTTATTACGCGGAAGTGCTAGTGTGGGCCAATCCACTTTGACTCGTTTTTATAGTTTACATACCTTTGTACTGCCTCTGCTTACTGCCGTATTTATGTTAATGCACTTTCCAATGATACGTAAGCAAGGTATTTCGGGTCCTTTATAGGGAAGGCATATCATAGAGAATTATAATTATCATATATCATATCGGGTAGGTTTTGGTATTTCATTGCTACAAGCATGGGTTATTGTAAAATAACACATGTCATTTGGATACTTCTCTTCAACTCCAAAGTATTTTTATACAATACAAATAGTTGAAGTTAATTTTACGAAAGAAAAAAGGCGGATTATGGGAGTGTGTGACTTGAATTATTGATTTGGCCATGCAGATAAAGAATTGGATCTGCCACATTAGAATTCACAACCAAAGGTGTCTCCGCATCCAATCAACATGTAAGTCCCCTACCTAGGAAGGATAGGCTGGTTCACTTGAGGAGAATATCTTCTATGATCATACCGCAACCATGTCATCCATGAACAGGCTCCGTAAGATCCCATAGAGTAGAAATGGAATAAGTCATGTGACATGATCCAGTTCTCTATTTATTACACTTACCTTTTTATTATAGTATGGAAATGCATTCATTTTCTTTGCATCGATTGTGATCCGCAATACTATCGGAGTAAAAGAAGGGATCTAAGGAAGAATGTAGGCTAAACTTTTTGATTTTTTATTAGTAACAAGTAAATATTTTGTTTGGAGGTAAGAAACTTGCGATATTGAGGGGATAAATACCAACTAATCAAGAGACATGAGACAATCCACAAAGCAATTGATCATGATCAAATTTGTAAGCCCACTTGGATATTGAGCATTTACCCATAAGAATAGGATTATTTTCAATGAGTAGTTGTAGGTGCAACTTCGGAAAAGAGAATCTGATAAAGCTTTTCTTGCCTAGAGTCATTGAGTCATTATAAACCTTAATTCTATTAAGGATCTTCCGCGGTCTTATTTCTTTCACTCTTGCTCGAGCCGGATGATGATAAATTCTCATGTCCGGTTCCTTTGGGGGATGGATCCTAAAGAGTTCACCTATCCCAATAACAAAGAAACCAGACTTAAATGATCCTGTATTAAGAGCTAAATTAGCTAAAGGGATGGGACATAATTATTACGGGGAACCCGCATGGCCCAACGATCTTTTATATATTTTTCCAGTAGTAATTCTAGGTACTATTGCATGTAATGTAGGTTTAGCGGTTCTCGAGCCATCAATGATTGGTGAACCGGCAGATCCGTTTGCAACTCCTCTGGAAATATTACCCGAGTGGTACTTCTTTCCCGTGTTTCAAATACTCCGTACGGTACCCAATAAGTTATTGGGCGTTCTTTTAATGGTTTCTGTGCCAACAGGCTTATTGACAGTACCTTTTCTAGAGAATGTCAATAAATTCCAAAATCCATTTCGCCGCCCAGTAGCTACGACCGTTTTTTTAATCGGTACTGTAGTAGCTCTTTGGTTAGGTATTGGAGCAACATTACCCATTGATAAATCATTAACTTTAGGTCTTTTTTAGATATTTTTTGATTCATTCAACCGTGAAGTACCATAGGTATCTAGGAAATAGTTACTTCCAAGTGAATCTTCCCTAGATACCTAAAATCCATTTTATTATGATCCATTTCGCGAAAATATAGATTGTACCAAAGATGCTAAATTGTTTTCTTTTTATTCTAACTCGAAAAAGAAGAAGAAAAAAAATTGCAATGGATTTAAAACGAGAGTTTATTCTTAAGTAAATCAATTGGGAGATGCTTCTCTAGAGTGTCCCATATATGTTTTCTATCTTCCATACGAAAACTGTCAATTCTCAGAAGATCTTCTTCAGTCTTACTCAAAAGGTCCAATAGTGTATGTATATTGGCCCTTTTTAGACAATTATACGTTCTAGAAGTCAATTCTAATTGATCAATAAAAATACAATTCAATGGAATTCCTTTTTTGTTTTTCTTTAGATTAGTTAATCTTTTTTGAAAAGTAAAAAGGGGTGGAGTAAACCTGTTTTTATTTTCTTCGAAACTAGCGCCCTCTTCCTCCGCGTGTAGAAAAGGAAGAAATAAATCAATCAAATTACGAGAAGCCTCATAAAGTGCTTCCTTAGGGGTTAAACTTCCATTAGTCCATATTTCTAGAAAAAGTATCTCGTGTTTTTCATTTCCATTCCCACAAGAAAAAATACTATAATTCACATTTCGAACAGGCATGGATACAGCATCTATAGGATAACTTCCATCTTGATAGTTCTTTCTGAGTTCTGTCTGATATCCACGATCTCTCTTGATCTGTAAATCAATACAGAAATCAATGGGCTCTGTCAAGTTAGCTATAGGTTGTGCCGTATCAACGATTTCTACGGAAGGCGGTAAGATGATATCTTGAGCAGTTATGTATCTAGGACCTTTGACGCAAATGGATGCGTCTCTAACTCCATAGAGATTACTTCTCAATACAATTTCTTTCAAATTTAGTAAAATTTCTTGTACGGATTCTTCAATACCTGCTATTGTAGAATACTCGTGCGGCACGCTCCCAAATTTTGCACGTGTGATACATGTTCCTTCTATTTCTCCAAGTAAAGCTCTTCGCAAGGCAATACCGACGGTGTCCGCTTGACCTTTTCTAAGCGGGGACAGAATGAAACGACCATAATAAAGGCGCTTACTATCTACTCTTGATTCAACACACTTCCACTGTAGTGTTTGAGTGGATCCTGCTACCTCCTCTCGAACCATAATAGACTAGTATTATTATTTTATCATTGAATCGTTTATTTCTCTTGAAATGAAAGTTGAAAGCGGGTTAATTCTTTTACAGACGTCTTTTTTTAGGCGGTCGACATCCATTATGCGGCATAGGTGTTACATCGCGTATACAACTTAATCGCACACCACTTTTAGCAATGGCTCGTAATGCGGCATCTCTTCCACTACCAGCGCCCTTTACCATAACTTCTGCTCGTTGCAAACCTACTGTACGAATAGCATCTACTGCTGTTCTTTGACCAGCATAGGGTGATGCTTTTCTTGAGCTTTTGAATCCACAAGTACCGGCCGAGGACCAAAAAACCACCCGACCTTGTGGGTCTGTAACAGTTATAATGGTATTGTTGAAACTAGCTTGAACATGAATAACCCCTTTTGTTATTCTACGTGCACTCTTCCGTAAACTAAAACGTGCATTCCTACGTAAACCAATACGCACTTTCTTACGTGAACCAATTTTTGGTATAGCTTTTGCCATATTTTATTATCTCATAAATATGAGTTAGAAATAAAAAAAAGAAAAAAAGATACAAAGATATCCGTTTCAGGGTAAAATAAACCCTTTACTTTAATTATTTTAAATGAAATTATTTTATTTGGAATTGGAACATTTCCGCGGGTACTTTTTTTTACTTTTTAGAAAGTAAAGTTCTTTTTCGAAAGATTACCCCTGTCTTTGTTTATGCTTCGGATTAGAGCAAATGACTCTAATTCGTCCACGCCTACGAATCAGTCGACATTTTGTACAAATTTTACGAACGGAAGCTCTTATTTTCATATTTCCGTATCCTTTTTTAAACTATGAATCTAATCTTTTGGAAAAAATAAGTCTCTTCGCTTGAATTTTAGAACTTAGAATTTATTACCCTAGAAAAAAAAAGAAAAACCTAATCCTTTGAATCTTTGGTATCCTTCAAATCTTCGCTATCCTTCAAATCTTCGCTATCCTTCGAGTCTTCGATACGCTTCGAATCCTTATGGGGAAGTCTATAAATTATACGTCCCTTGCTTGAATCATAACGACTTACTTCAATTTTGACCCTATCCCCCATCAGTATTCGTATAGAACTAGACCGTATCTTTCCTGAAATATAGCCTAGGATGATGGTGTCATTCTCTAGCCGAACGCGGAACATTCCATTGGGTAGGGCTTCCGTAACTAAACCTTCGAAAGTTACTTTTGCTTCTCTCGGGTTTTTTTTTTCTCTCCTATTTTTTTTTTCTGTCATATTTTTTTTCTCCTATTTTTCTATTTTTATTTTAAAAATAGGAAGGGCGAGATAGAATTCGAGCACTATAGGCGGGGCGATTACCATATATAACATAAGACTTCTCCCCCAATTCTGTTTAGTCGAGCTTCTCGATCTGTCATTATTCCTCGAGAAGTAGAAAGAATAGCAATTCCCATTCCACCCAAAACTTTAGGAATTCCTTGATAGTTGGTATAAATTCGTAAGCCGGGTCGGCTGATACGCTTTAAAAAGGTTCTTGTTCTATATATTCCTTTTATAGTCTTTCTCTTTTGATGTCGCAAAGTTGAAACCAAGAAATATCTGTTACGTTCCTGATGTTTCCGAACACTTTCAATAAAACCCTCTCGTAGAAGTATTTTAACAATGTTTTCGGTAATATTTGTAGATACTACTCGAACTGTTCCTTTTTTATTCATGTCCGCATTTCTTATAGAGGTTAGTAAATCAGCAATAGTGTCCTTGCCCATAAGACTCTAATTCTAGGTTCCTCCTAATTTTTCTATAATCAACATGTTTTCTTTTTTTTTTTTTCATTTTGGATTTTAAAACATATACGTAAAACACAATCTACTAAATTAATTCTTTGGTCTCAATTTCGCCTACTAGTATTTATAATACTTCAGGAGCTAATGAAACTATTTTGGTAAAATTCAATTCTCTCAATTCCTCGGCAATCGCGCCAAAAACTCGAGTTCCTTTTGGATTGCCTTTTTGATCAATTATAACCGCAGCATTGTCATCATAGCGGATTATTATACCGTCTTCGCATTTGAACTCTTTACATGTACGTACAATTACAGCTCGAATTACTTCGGATCTTTCTAGAGGCATTTGGGGCAATGCGTCTTTGATTACAGCAACAATAACATCACCAATACGAGCATATCGCTGATTACCAGCAGCTCCTATGACTCGAATACACATCAATTTTCGAGCTCCACTATTATCTGCTACATTTAAAAGGGTCTGAGGTTGAATCATATTATTTTGATTTCAATTTGTTATTTCAATGCAAAAGGATGAAAGAAATATTGTCTTTCCAGAAAGAAAAACCGAGCATTTTTTTTTATCTTCCATACCCCTTTTAGGGTTCTATATCTCTAATCGAATAAATTGACTTCGTATGGGCATTTTACTGGCAGCTATGGAGATAGCTGCTCTAGCTACAGTTTCAGATACTCCCCCCATTTCATAAAGTATACGACCAGGTTTAACAACGGATACCCAATATTCGGGGGACCCCTTTCCCGAGCCCATACGTGTTTCCGTGGGTCTTAGTGTAACCGGTTTGTCGGGAAATATACGTACCCATATTTTTCCACCACGACGTGCATATCGTGTTATTGCTCTTCGTCCTGCTTCTATCTGTCTCGCCGTGATCCAAGCGGGTTCAAGTGCTTGAAGAGCATATCTACCAAAACAAATACGATTGCCTCGGCAGGATTTTCCTTTCATTCTTCCTCTATGTTGTTTGCGAAATCTGGTTCTTTTGGGGTTATAGTCGATGGTTCTCTTTCTTAGTTCCATCTCTACTGCAAAACTGGACATGAGAGTTTCTTCTCATCCAGCTCCTCGCGAATGGAATCAGAAAGCATGTAAATTTCTCTAATTCATAATATTCCAAAATATTACGGTACGGATAGATACACATTAATAGATAATAGAAAAAGTTCGGTTTTTTTTATATTGAATTTGTTAAAACAGAAAAATATAATATATAGTCAAAAAAGAAGATCTAGAATATATCCAGATGTGTGTGTATATTTATCTAAATTCTATATTTATAGATAATGTAATCCTTCTTAAAAAAATCCTTATTTTTACTCTTATTGAATCGCGGTAAAGTATTCTAATTCAATAAGAATTTCGCGGGCGAATATTTACTCTTTCCTGTCTTATTTGTTAATTTATAAACTTACCAAATAAGACAATTTTTTTGGTTTGTTCCGCCATCCCACCCAATGAAGTGTTAGGATTCTTTTCAATAAAATCCTATGGAATCATAGGTTCTGTCGTTCCCACTGCTTCTCCTTGAATGGTTAGGTCTGAATCCCGCAACGGAGCTTCCAAAAAATTTCTTTCCGAGTTAATTTTCTCAGTTTTATTAACCCGGGCGGCTCTTTATTATTGCTTTAAATTTGTAGTTCTTGTTTCAAGTTACAATTTTTAATTCTCTATTATTTTTATTATATTGATGCTTTATCACATTGCCTTTTATGATGTAATTCATAGACCATACATAGTGGAATCCTATATCTTATTTATTTCCTCTTCCTTCTTTCTATCATCCCTCCCTTTATCCACATCCCTTTAGTTTTGCTTCACAACCTAGAATCCCTTTTCTTTTTTAGAGAAAAAATTGCAGTTGCTACAACTATATGACACATCTACTCATTTATGTTATGATAGAGGTATTTATTCATATAGTGACTGTTTCTTAGTTAGGATCTCGACAATACGAAGCAATAGGTTGGTTATTAGTTAATTTTCTATAATTACTAAGTTTTTTTCTTAAAAAAAAGAAAAAAATAACGAGTCACACACTAAGCATAGCAATTATATTAAATGATTTATCAATTTTCATTAAATCTTATAGAAAGAGGTATAATTTCTTCTTTTGCAGGGATTTCAGGAAAAAAGTCTCTTGTCATTTTTTATTCTATCAATGGACAGAATCCGAAGACAAGATTACTTATTCTTCGTCTACGAATATCCAAATTTTTACACCTAATACTCCATAGATAGTCCGAATTGGATAGCAGCAATAATCAATTTTAGCGCGAATTGTTTGGAGGGGAAGTCTACCCTTTTTAATAGATTCGGCGCGTGCAATTTCTTTTCCTCCGAGACGACCCGCAATTTTTACTTTTACTCCCCTTATATCTGCTTTTTTAGTTAATTCAATGGCTTTTTTCATTGCCTTTCGGAATGAAACTCTATTTTTTAATTGGAAAGCTATATATTCTGCAAGAATGTTAGGCTGTCTATAAGGTTCTTTAACTTTTTCGATAGAAATATTAAATCTCTGGTTTACAGAGTTAATTTCCTTTTGTAGATCTTTCTCTAATTCTTCGATTGCTCCTTTTTTCTTTAATAAATTTGGGAATCCAATATGGATTATGACGTGGATCGTATCGATTTCTTTTTGGATTTCTATATGTGTAATTACTTCGGAACTTGAACCTGAGTCCATTTTTCTATTATGTGTAATTACTTCGGAACTTGAGTCTGATTCTATTTTTCTATTCGAGCCCTTTTTCCTATTCTTTTGTATATAGTTCTTGATACAATCCCTTATTTTTTTATCTTCCTGTAGACCTTCAGAATAATTTTTTGGTTGTGCGAACCAAAAGGAATGGTGTTTTTGGGTTGTACCAAGTCTGAAACCGAGTGGATTTATTTTTTGTCCCATATTTTTCTATTCTATATTTTTTTTACTGGGAATCGAAATCTTAGATGGATCTAAAGGTTATTTAGATTTCTTTACTATATTTAGTACAATTGTTATATGACACATGCTTTTTTTTATGGGGAAACTACGTCCTCGAGCTCGAGGTCTGAATTTCTTCATAATAGTACTCCTACTGACTTCGGCTTTAGTAATAAATAAATTCGCTTTGTCGAAATCCCTATAATGAGTAGCATTTGCGGCTGCCGAATAAACCAACTTTAAGATGGGATAAGATGCTCGATAGGGCATGAGGTTCAGTATCATAACAGTTTCCTCGTAGTAACGCCAGCGAATCTCGTCAAGAACTCTTTGTGCTTTGAAAACAGACATAGGGATACGTTTTTGTGCTTTGAAAACTCTCTCGAACTTAAGTAGACGATCGGTTGGAACTTTCCTTGCGAGTTTCCTTAGCCCACTTTTCTTCTTCTTTATCCTAGGGATATACTTTACTAGTTTGAAACTTGTCATAAATAAGGTTATTCCCCGCCTACCTTTACTTTATTTTGAATCTTTTTTTCTTCTTAATCTTTCTATTCAGAATTCAGTTAACGACGAGATTTAGTATCCTTTCTTGCATTTTCATAACTCGTGAAATGCCGAGTAGGCACGAATTCCCCCAATTTGCGACCTACCATAGGATTTGTTATGTAAATAGGTATATGTTCCTTTCCATTATGAATCGCGATTGTATGGCCAACCATTGTGGGTAGAATGCTAGATGCCCGGGACCACGTTACTATTGTTTCTTTCTCCTCCTTCATATTGACCTTTTCTATCTTTGCCAATAAATGATGAGCTACAAAAGGATTCGTTTTTTTTCGTGTCACAGCTGATTACTCCTTTTTTCCTTTTTAAAGAGTGGCATTCTATGTCCAATATCTCGATCGAAGTACGGAGGTCAGAATAAATAGAATAATGATCAATGGAAAAAAGAAAAAAATCCTTTAGCTGGATAAGGGGCGGATGTAGCCAAGTGGATCAAGGCAGTGGATTGTGAATCCACCATGCGCGGGTTCAATTCCCGTCGTTCGCCCATCGCATTATTGCAAATTCCAAAAATGCAATTTTCCATATTCCTAGTTACGTATTTACTTACGGCGACGAAGAATAAAACTATCGCTATATTTTTTCCTTTTCCTAGTTCTTCTTCCAAGCGCAGGATAACCCCAAGGGGTTGTGGGTTTTTTTCTACCAATGGGAGCTTTCCCTTCACCGCCCCCATGGGGGTGGTCCACAGGGTTCATAACTACCCCTCTTACTACGGGGCGTTTACCTAGCCAACACTTAGATCCGGCTCTACCCAAACTTTTTTGGTTCACCCCAACATTACCCACTTGTCCGACTGTTGCTAAGCAGTTTTGGGATACTAAACGGACCTCCCCAGATGGTAATCTTAAAGTGGCCGATTTACCCTCTTTTGCAATGAGTTTCGCTACAGCACCTGCTGCTCTAGCTAATTGCCCACCCCTTCCACGTGTGATTTCTATGTTATGCATGGCCGTGCCTAAGGGCATATCGGTTGAAGTAGATTCTTCTTTTCTCTCAAAAAACCCCTTCCCAAACTGTACAAGCTTCTTCCAAAGCATACGGCTTTCTAGATGTATATGACGATCTCTAGACAGATGGATCTTATATGAATCATATGATGAAGTACCACATGAGTGGATATATAGGAAAGGAATCCAAATCTGCCGAATCGCTCATGTTATGATCTTCTACATCCTAGGTCTCTGCGTTCCGTCATCTGGCTTATGTTCTTCATGTAGCATTCAGATCGAATGACTCTATGAAATTACGTCGATACTTCCACATATTATGGGTAACGTAGGAGACATCCCTATTTTCCCCCGGGGGTCTTAATTACCACTGCTTAGCTTTCAATTTGCCTCTGACCATCAAATTAAATGTGAATAACCCGTCCTCCTCTCTTTGAAACAAGGGGCGCTTCCGGTTCTGTGCGTGCTTCAAACAATTTTGTCTTCTCCATATTACCATATCTCTAGAGCCAATAATTTTCTATGAGGAACTACTGAACTCAATCACTTGCTGCCGTTACTCAACAGTTTTCTGTTGAGGTCTATCCCGTAGAGGTAGTCAAATTGGATCAGTGATCGATTTCTAGGTTTCGTCGTAAACCTAATTGGTTACTTCCAATTACGTAAATCAATAGTTCAAACCGCACTCAAAGGTAGGGCATTTCCCATTGATATAGGAACTTTTGTACCAGAAACAATAGTATCTCCAATTATAGCCCCTCTGGGATGTAAAATATATCTCTTCTCACCATCCCCATAGTGTATGAGACAAATGTATGCATTTCGATTAGGGTCGTATTCTATGGTTACGATTCTACCAGATATGTCTTTTTGATTCCGTCGAAAATCTATTTTACGGTATAGGCGCTTATGACCTCCCCCTCTATGCCTTGCGGTAATGATTCCTCTGGAATTACGACCTTTACCACAACGGTGCCGTCCATGGATCAAATTATTTCGTGGATTGGATTTCACTTGCCTGTCTACGGTTCCCTTGCGTGTGCTCGGGATAGGTGTTTTGTATAAATGTTTCGCCGTATTATTAAGTATTCTCCTTTAGTTTTTTTCTCTATCTAGAAGTGGAATAGAATAACCCGGTTGAAGGGTAATGATCATACGTCTGTAATGCATTGTATGGCCCAGAATAGGTCCTATTCTTCTACCTTTTCCAGGTAGTCGATGGCTATTCACAGCTACCACCTTAACACCAAAGAAGAGTTCGACCCAATGCTTTATTTCTGTCTTAGTGAATCCCGATTCGACATTAAAAGTATATTGATTCTTTCCCAATAAACGAAGACTTTTTTCTGTAAATACTGCGTATTTGATTCCATCCATAAATCGACTTTCCCTCCTATGCTCTGAGTTCCAGTATCGATAAGAATTCGAGTTCTTATTGTTCTTATGTTATGGTATAATATACCATACCAATTCGTTATGTATGGATGATGGATGAGATTCCATGGATAGAGAGCCAGTTCCAATAGACTTATGGAATGTTCCCGTTCGTGTGCATCCAGCAGGAATTGAACCCGCAAATTTACCAATTATGAGTTGGGCGCTTTAACCATTCAGCCATGGATGCTTAACAGGGATCATCGTACATCGTAAATAACCAATTTTCATATAGAAAGACATATCATAGAAAAATGAAATCGAAAATATTCCGAGATGGCAAATATTCGGAGATGACTATGAAAACACCTCTCTGGATCCTCGAATTGAAAGAGAGATTGAGAGGGATCAAGAATCCTAATTCTCGCTATTTGGAATGGATCCAATTCTATTGAGTCTGACTCATAGTGATCATTTCTCTTTAGCAAAGAATGACCTTGGTTATCAAAGGATTGAACAACCGGGATCCATTTACTTATGATACCTAGTTGGCATTGATAACAAGGATCTAATGAATTATGAGTTTAATAGATCCTCTTTAGCAGAAAGACGTATATTCCTTGCTCATTATCAGACAATCACTTATTCCCAAACCTCGTGTGGGACTAATCGTTTTCATTTACCATCTCATGGAAAACCCTTTTCGTTCCGCTTAGCCCTATCGGGTATTTTAGTGATAGGTTCTGTAGGAACTGGACGATCCTATTTGGTCAAATACCTAACGAAAAATTACGATTTTCCTTTCATTAAGGTACGAGGGCTTCTTATTCCACAAGAACGAAAGCACCTTTTCATTCTTTCATATACTAGGGGTTTTTACTTGGAAAAGACAATGTTCCATACTAAAGGATTCGGGTCCATAACCACGAGTTCCAGTGCACTAGATCTTGT
>NW_028260368.1:9561578-9620859 GCF_056163025.1 Triticum urartu | reverse complement strand
AAATTGAATGATGTGTTCATTCCAAAAAAATTTTAAAATGGGTAAAAGCCGAGAAGTTTTATATTTTTATATTATGAACCTTCGATTCTAAAATTTAAATTCTTCTACATTGAATGGGTAGCTACAGCAATAAATTTGGATCAGCCTTTCTACTCCCCTGCACCTAGGTTGAGCAGGTACCTAAAGGTACCTACACAATACCTAACCACCTAACCCTATTTTTGCTATTGATAAGAGTGCTTATTATAAAAGAATTCTTGCAATTTTTTTCAAGAATTCTTTTTTGCATTTTTAGGTATAAAAAAAAACCATCCTAGTGGATCCGTGTGGTAAGGAAAAACTGGTAATCTATTCCTTAAAAAAAAATCTTGGAGATTATGTAATGCTTACTCTCAAACTTTTTGTTTATACAGTAGTGATATTCTTTGTTTCACTCTTTATCTTTGGATTCTTATCTAATGACCCAGGACGGAATCCTGGACGCGAGGAGTAAAAATTCAGTTTTTTTTTTTCTTATTGGATTTGTTTCGTACATTTATCTATGAGAAAATCCGGGGGTCAGAATTCTTTCCAATTCGAAAGTCCCAAATGATCCAAGGGAGCGGAAAGAGAGGGATTCGAACCCTCGGTACAAAAAAATTGTACAACGGATTAGCAATCCGCCGCTTTAGTCCACTCAGCCATCTCTCCACGTTCCAAAGCGAAAGGTTTCCGTGATATGATATAGGCAAGAAATAAGAAATAACGGTTGCAAAAAACCCCTTTTTTTTCTTTCAAAAGTCTATAAAAATTATATTGCCAATTCCATTTTAATTATATTCTTTTTTCTTAATGTTAATAAAAAAAGAAGAAAATTCTTGTTTTTTCTTTCTAAAAATCGATATTGGCCGAGAGACAATCAAATAGATTTTCTCTTTAGCGGGCATTTCCATATAGGACTTGTTATAATTATAATAAAACAAGCAGGTTATATAAAAAAAACGCTTTTTTTGTCGATTATTTATCAAGAAAGCAAAAAGGGTTCTTATCAAATCCACCATAAAATTGGAAAGAAGCATAAAGTAAGTAGACCTGACTCCTTTAATGATGCCTCTATCCGCTATTCTGATATATAAATTCGATGTAGATGAAATTGTATAAGCGAATTTTTTTTATTTCCTTAGACTTAGACCGCGCAAGACAAGAATTTTTCGCTATTTACGATTTCATATTCTTGTTACTAGATGTTCTATAGGAATAAGAAGAAATCGCAACTCCTTTGCGCTACACATAAAATTGGATTTCGAAGGTCCATTTTTTTTTTTCAGAATCCTCTATTATTTTAGTTCTTCCACCCATGCAATAGAGAGGGAATGGGAAAAGAAGGGTTACTTTTATTTGCATTTTTCCCTTAAAAGATAGACTTTGAAATAGGAGTCTTGGAATAATGCTGAATTCAAAGGTTTATTTCTTTCTATAGTATAAGAAAAACAATTTATTTCTATTTCTATAGTATAAGAAAAACAAATAAATAGTATAAGAAAAACAAATCGAATCAAATTCATGGATTTACCACGACCTCGGTTGTGACTGTGACTCCATAGATAAAAATGGGAAATTTCTCTCTTCGAGACCATTGAAAAAGGGCATTGAACGAGAAAGAAATCGTCCACAGATAATAAAACTATCATATGCCTTGGAAAGTGATATGAGGTGCTCGGAAATGGTTGAAGTAATTGAATAGGAGGATCACTATGACTATAGCCCTTGGTAGAATTCCTAAAGAAGAAAATGATCTATTTGATACTATGGATGACTGGTTACGAAGGGACCGTTTCGTTTTTGTAGGATGGTCTGGCCTATTGCTCTTTCCTTGTGCTTATTTCGCTTTAGGGGGTTGGTTTACAGGGACAACTTTTGTAACTTCTTGGTATACCCATGGATTGGCTAGTTCCTATTTGGAAGGTTGTAATTTCTTAACCGCAGCAGTTTCTACCCCTGCCAATAGTTTAGCACACTCTTTGTTGCTACTATGGGGGCCCGAAGCACAAGGAGATTTTACTCGTTGGTGTCAATTAGGCGGTCTATGGACTTTTGTAGCTCTCCACGGGGCTTTTGCACTAATAGGTTTCATGTTACGCCAATTTGAACTTGCTCGGTCTGTTCAATTGCGGCCTTATAATGCAATCTCATTCTCTGGTCCAATTGCTGTTTTTGTTTCTGTATTCCTTATTTATCCACTGGGGCAATCTGGTTGGTTCTTTGCGCCGAGTTTTGGCGTAGCAGCGATATTTCGATTCATCCTTTTCTTCCAAGGATTTCATAATTGGACGTTGAACCCATTTCATATGATGGGAGTTGCCGGAGTATTAGGTGCGGCTCTGCTATGCGCTATTCATGGAGCGACCGTAGAAAACACTCTATTTGAGGACGGTGATGGTGCAAATACCTTCCGTGCTTTTAACCCAACTCAAGCTGAAGAAACTTATTCAATGGTCACTGCTAACCGCTTTTGGTCCCAAATCTTTGGTGTTGCTTTTTCCAATAAACGTTGGTTACATTTCTTTATGCTATTTGTACCCGTCACCGGTTTATGGATGAGTGCTATTGGCGTAGTTGGCTTGGCTCTGAACTTACGTGCCTATGACTTTGTTTCCCAGGAAATCCGTGCAGCGGAAGATCCTGAATTTGAGACTTTCTACACCAAAAATATTCTTTTAAACGAGGGTATTCGTGCGTGGATGGCAGCTCAGGATCAGCCTCATGAAAATCTTATATTCCCTGAGGAGGTTCTACCACGTGGAAACGCTCTTTAATGGAACTTTCGTTTTAGCTGGTCGTGACCAAGAAACCACCGGCTTTGCTTGGTGGGCTGGGAATGCCAGACTTATCAATTTGTCCGGTAAACTGCTTGGAGCTCATGTAGCTCATGCCGGATTAATCGTATTCTGGGCCGGAGCAATGAACCTATTTGAAGTGGCCCATTTCGTACCAGAAAAGCCCATGTATGAACAAGGGTTGATTTTACTTCCACACTTAGCTACTCTAGGTTGGGGAGTAGGGCCAGGGGGGGAAGTTCTAGATACTTTTCCGTACTTTGTATCTGGCGTACTTCACCTAATTTCCTCCGCAGTCTTAGGCTTCGGTGGCATTTATCACGCGCTTCTGGGACCCGAGACTCTTGAGGAATCTTTTCCATTCTTTGGTTATGTCTGGAAAGATAGAAATAAAATGACTACAATTTTGGGTATTCACTTAATTTTGTTAGGTCTAGGTGCTTTTCTTCTAGTACTCAAGGCTCTTTATTTTGGCGGTGTATATGATACCTGGGCCCCTGGGGGGGGAGATGTAAGAAAAATTACCAATTTGACCCTTAGTCCCAGTGTTATATTTGGTTATTTACTAAAATCTCCTTTTGGTGGAGAAGGGTGGATTGTTAGTGTAGATGATTTAGAAGATATAATTGGTGGGCATGTATGGTTGGGTTTTATTTGTGTATTTGGCGGAATTTGGCATATTTTAACCAAACCCTTCGCATGGGCTCGCCGTGCATTTGTATGGTCTGGAGAAGCTTACTTGTCTTATAGTTTAGCTGCTTTATCTGTCTTTGGTTTTATCGCTTGTTGTTTTGTATGGTTCAATAATACAGCTTATCCGAGTGAGTTTTATGGACCCACCGGGCCAGAAGCTTCTCAAGCTCAAGCATTTACTTTTCTAGTTAGAGACCAGCGTCTTGGAGCTAATGTGGGATCCGCTCAAGGACCCACAGGTTTAGGTAAATATCTAATGCGTTCCCCAACTGGGGAGGTTATCTTTGGAGGGGAAACTATGCGTTTTTGGGACCTTCGTGCTCCATGGTTAGAACCTCTAAGGGGCCCCAACGGTTTGGACTTGAGTAGGTTGAAAAAAGACATACAACCTTGGCAAGAACGACGCTCAGCAGAATATATGACCCACGCTCCTTTAGGCTCTTTAAATTCCGTGGGTGGCGTAGCTACCGAGATCAATGCAGTTAATTATGTCTCTCCTAGAAGTTGGTTATCAACTTCTCATTTTGTTCTAGGATTCTTCTTTTTTGTGGGCCATTTATGGCATGCAGGAAGAGCCCGAGCTGCTGCAGCAGGTTTTGAAAAGGGAATCGATCGTGATTTGGAACCTGTTCTTTACATGAACCCTCTTAACTAAGATTTTCTTATTTATACCTGTTCTACTTTTTTTCTGTTCTGGCTCGGTTATTCCATCTAGCCGAGCCATTCATTCCTTTTTATGAAAGAAAGATAAGGGACAGAAAAAAAAAATAAATAAAAATGAAAGAAACAAACGTATTCAATAAGCAAAAGGAGAGAGAGGGATTCGAACCCTCGATAGTTCCTAGAACTATACCGGTTTTCAAGACCGGAGCTATCAACCACTCAGCCATCTCTCCACAGCCTAATCCTTATTTTACTCCTACAAATAGAACATAGCCATATAAAAAATAAAAAGATTTATTAGCCTCTAGAAAGATATCAGATACAAGTTCCTTTTCGATATATCTCTGTATACTGTATACACGGATACAGGATCCGCTATACCCGCTTGTGAAATAAAGAGTAAATAATCTCTTCTCACCCCCATATCCAAATAAAAAAGCGGTTTAAGTAATAAATTTGAATTAAAGAGAAGAATCAATGGATTCATGATTAAACCCCTCCTACTTCTTGTATTTTTTTACAATTTTGGTTTAAGTGAGGGATCAAATATGTAGTCAACTTTATTTGATGGTAGCTTGGAGGATTAGAAATATGACTATTGCTTTCCAATTAGCTGTTTTTGCATTAATTGCGACTTCCTCAGTCTTAGTAATTAGTGTACCCCTTGTATTTGCTTCTCCTGATGGTTGGTCAAATAATAAAAATGTTGTATTTTCCGGTACATCATTATGGATTGGACTAGTCTTTCTCGTAGCTATTCTGAATTCTCTCATTTCTTAAATGAAATTTGGTTAATATTTATTAACCCCATAAAAAAGAAATAATAAAGGCCATTTCTTCTAAAAAATTAGAATAGTGAGACGTATTAAAACGCAATTTGCGTTCCGAATTGCTAGCTCTTCTCTTTCAGTATTATGAAATTCCATTCCCATTAGAATATTCATTGACAGATAATAAAAAAAGGAAAACTCTAATATAATAGAAAATGAAATGAAACGGTCGACCCAGACATAGAAGGTCGACCCAGGCGGATATACGCTATAAAATATATACCGTAGCGAGCGTAGTTCAATGGTAAAATATCTCCTTGCCAAGGAGAAGATACGGGTTCGATTCCCGCCGCTCGCCCGCTTAATTTATCAAAGTACTATGATAAAAAGTTTAGTCTAGTTAACTGTTTAACTACTTATATTAAATTAAGTATTAATTAGGTGTTAGTCTAGTGCCGTATCCCTTACTATCTTACCCTTCCTTTGCATCCCACTCAAAAAAAGAGGGCGCTCCAGAGGCAGAAATAGAACTCGCCAACAGAGCTCCAAAAATTGGGTATTAACTGAGACAAACAACGGGCAAACTTTTTTTAAAGGGAAGGGAGAGGTAGACTGTCCCTTTCGTTTCATTTTTATTTTCTGCAGGGTAGGGAGAGGCCTTGCGCCTTCTTTTTTTGAAGGCAAGTGACTTCGCAAACTGCTCAATTTTGCCCTCTAGGGCCGGGAACTAATGAATAAAAAAGGGTTGGATACGCCCCTCTACCATACATATCTAGAGAAATAGAATAGTCCTTTTATACAGACTGCTAAGTGCGGAGACGGGAATCGAACCCGTGACCTCAAGGTTATGAGCCTCGTGAGCTACCAAACTGCTCTACTCCGCTCTGGAGTACCAGAAACTGGTGGACAAAAAAGGCTTGAATACAAGCCTCTAACATGTCTAGACAAATAGAATACTCCTTTTATACAGAATGGAGCGGGTAGCGGGAATCGAACCCGCATCGTTAGCTTGGAAGGCTAGGGGTTATAGTCGACGTTGGTTGATTATTTTTAACGTCTCTAATTCAAAACCGAACATGAAATTTTGATTTCATTCGGCTCCTTTATGGATATTCTCACCACTTAACATCTATGTCAGCTTTTCTATTTGAATGGAACCAAAGCTCTCCGCTTTCTAGATGATCCTTATAGAGTAGGAGATAGAAATTCTATCTAAATTCATCTAATCTACTTACTTCGTTCCCTAATTTCATTCAAGAGATCCTGAGGAAAAGAATTGGGTTTCCACCGAGCTGAAACAATATGCGGATGGTTCTAGTAAACCAAAACTATCGTTTTTTAGCTATTTGGCTTCCTTATTCCTTATTTTAAGAAGATTTAGTTACGATTGGAAATCAACTTTTTTGTATCTTCATCCATAGATCCTTTACTCATATTTTCAAAATTGGAATACTTAATCCAATGCAAAATTATGCTTCGCGACTCTGTACTCATAATCCTATTTTTATTTTGGATGCAATTTAAATTAGTCTTTGGATACAAATCGCCAGAATGTATATTCTTCCTCAATATGCTATTGAGAGGAAAAGGATTTAATCCTTTATAAGAACTAAAGTTTTCATCGGAATATAAAAATAAAAAACTTAAGGATGCCTTAAGTATATCATTTCAAATTCAGTTATTAATAGAACGAATCACACTTTTACCACTAAACTATACCCGCTACATTGTAGATTATGGTATAAATGGTACCCTTTGTCAAGGATAGCCATTTGACAAGAAGGCTAATTCCCCCTTATTGAATCAGATGGAGAAGGTTCATGACACTGAGCCGTTGGTACTTCTACTTCGATCGCTCGCCTTTACTTTAGGATTTAGATAGCCCCTCTGGTCTGTAAAAAAAATCTTTTCTTACCATGCTAATAGCGCCTGAACCAAATGTATTTATTTTGATTAGGATCCTATTCTACGGTTACGACTACAATAATAATTATTTACTTTGCAAGGACGTAAGTGTGTCAGACTGCTAAATTGTTTTATTATTCCTACAATATAAACTAGGGGATATAGGGGGTAACACTGTCCCTATAAATTCCTTTTTTCCTTTTCTTTTTTGTCCAGAATTGAACAAAAAAGAAATTATGGAAGATGTTTTCTTCCCCCATTAAGTCCGAGCCATAGAGTAAGAGTGAGATGAGTTTTCCAAATTCATCATAGACTTTCCCTATGGCTTGATAGAAGTAAGCAGCAAAGAGTCGTAACTTAAAGAAAAAAACGGACAGGGCCGACAGATTTACCTGATGTAAAGAAGATCCTAAAAGTCTCTGATTAGTCGACTCTCTCCATTTAACACTTTCCTCTCTCTCCTTTTTTCCACTGACTCAATTCTAGTTTATTAGATTCTTGTTTAAAAGAATGCAAAAAGTTCAATAGAACTAAGAACACATAAAAAATAGCATAGAGGATCAAGGCCATTACCAAAAGTTCCTCCCAAGGATCCTATATCCTATTGGGTATCTGTTCCCCGCCTTTTCCCGCTAGGATCGGAAATCTTATATTTTCCATATCCATATACCGTTGAATCCTTGGGGTTCCAGAATCCGCCTATTTTACTAGTCTTCGGAAACGGAAAACCCTGAACCAAGAAGAGTTGGATATGTTATGTAGGGTATGTTTTTTTTTATTAATTTTATTTTGAGCTCTCAAGATATCGATATATACATATACAATCTCTACATAATGTCTCTCTCTCTATCTCTATATATTATATATATAATATGTACATTATGCAGTAGACCCATAATGGGAAATCCAAGTGGCTAATTTTTGAATTAAATAAAAAGCCCTTTTAACTCAGTGGTAGAGTAATGCCATGGTAAGGCATAAGTCATCGGTTCAAATCCGATAAAGGGCTTTTTAAATTAGTGGTAGAGTAATCTCGTGCTAAGACGTAAGTCGTTGGTTCGAATCTGATAGAGTACTTTTCTACTAAATTGATTCACTTTTTTTCTTTGTTTTTGAAACTTTCTCTATATTTTTAGAGAATTTTATGACTTAGTGCGGGATGGATGCATTTTTGGTATGAACACTAAATGAAGCACGGAGAATTAATCTATAACGATCAACTAAAAAAAATCCTAGATGAAAACATAACAGAAAAGTTGGAAAAACTCTTTGCTTTGGATCTATTTATACTTTTCGAGTATATTGACAATTCCAAAAAACTGCTCATACTATGATTATAGTATAATCACGAGCGGTTGTATATGGCCCTATCGTCTAGTGATGCCCCTATCGTCTAGTGGTTCAGGACATCTCTCTTTCAAGGAGGCAGCGGGGATTCGACTTCCCCTGGGGGTAGGGAGTATTATGAAAGGAGGTTAATCATAGATTAGCAAAAACCCTAGAATAAATTCTTCCTGGGTCGATGCCCGAGTGGTTAATGGGGACGGACTGTAAATTCGTTGACAATGTCTACGCTGGTTCAAATCCAGCTCGGCCCAAACCAAAAATCTAGGGCTTCGTGAGTATGAACTAAATCCTTTTGTTTTTCTTCCATAAAATAAAATGTCTGATCTATAGAAATAAAAGATAAAGAAAAAAGGGAAATTTTTTTTTCTAATCCATATCTCTCTCATTCCTTTCTTACAAACAAAAGAGTTTTTCTTATTGAAGGCTGGATTATTATCCATTTTTAGTGATAAAAAATCACGACATACTAGTTATGTCACTCTCACTATACCCACGTATAATATAATATGTGGGTATGTAGTATATGATTCGTCTATTTCTTAGAGTACGAAAGACGAATCGAATCTTCTTATGGTTCTATTTAAGAATGGGTATGCCATACACCCCGCGGGGATTGTAGTTCAATTGGTCAGAGCACCGCCCTGTCAAGGCGGAAGCTGCGGGTTCGAGCCCCGTCAGTCCCGAACTAGGGTTCAATGAATGGAGAAATTGATATTTCCTTTTTCCATGAAAAAAAGGGGCAGGGAGCAAGATCAAATACCCACAGGGCACCCTTACTTCACTTTTTTATTTTGCATCTCTCATTAAAGAGGGAGGGAGGGCATATAGGAATTTTTTTTTCACTACTCCCAATCGATAAAGAAAGACACACATACGATATGTGGATTAGTAGAATTTAGGATATTATATTACTCTATCTTTCTTTATGATGATACCATCCTCATCTTAATTTCCTATTCCACTCTTATGGAATAGAGTACCGGTATTTTACCGGAATCCATACATAAATCGTATTCCCTTTTTATTTCAGACCTCTTTTCCCCATCTCACTTCTACTGCTTATTTGGATGTCTATGTGACCCATAGAAAGTGAAAGTTGGTCATATAATACATACATAATTGTATGTATAACTATAAGAAAAAGGAAGGGAAATTGTATAAGATTAAGAAAGTATAAGATTAAGAAAGCTCGTGGGTTAGAGATATAGAAAAGAAAAAGTAGAAAAGGATTAAAAAAGAGGGAATTCCTAATCCAATCAAAAAACCCATTTTGGTCTTAGTGTGGATAGAGGATCTTCCTATGTTATACTATATAACTCTCATCCGTGAAATATAACTCTCATCCATGAATTGATTTGATAGATCCGATATTCATAATATTGAATTGATTCAGTATTATCAGAATGCAAGCCCTACCCTTGAATTTACAAGATACCCCTTTTTCCTCTCCATGGGATTACATCCCGAGTTATTGTGAAAATAAAAAATAAAGAGGTTATGGAAGTCAATATTCTCGCATTTATTGCTACTGCACTGTTCATTCTAGTTCCTACTTCTTTTTTACTTATTATTTATGTAAAAACAGTCAGCCAAAATAATTAATTGGAATTCCAATTAATCATTGAAGAAATTAAAAAGGGATTAAATAAAAAAAATCCAAGTCTTAAATGAAAGGATCTGGTTGGAATCTTAAAGTGTGGTAGAAAGAACTACATATAGTTTTTTCTACGACACTTTAGATTCTTTCTATTATATTATCTTTGAATCTACATAGAATAGATTAGTAGATTGAAATAGTTAAGTAGTCTAATTCAATTTCTTTTTTCATTGCATCCACTTAATTTCAATCAGGTCAAAATAAAAAAATCTAAGACAATTCTTGACCAAAGAATCCATGGAAGGAAAGAAAAATAATATGAAGAATAGACTATAGTAAAAAGTAAAAGGAAATGGAAAATGTGTGATATGCCGTGAATAGTTCCGTGGAAGAAAGTCTAATTTTCTTATGTATAGAACTTTTTTTAACCATTCGTCATTTCTAGTAGAAATTCTGAATTGGTATAATGGCTCTTTCTTACATTACAACTTACAATACAAGAGTTTCTTACAGGAGTGAAACAAAACTAAAGAAAAAGATTAAAGAATAACGTTTGACAAAATGATTAATGCAAAATGATCCATTAAAGAAAAGAATTGATACAACAATTTGATTACTTAATCAATTAGTAGTATCCCTAGAGTCCACTCCTTCCCCATACTACTAGTGAAAGAGAAAATGTAAAGACTACCATTAAAGCAGCCCAAGCGAGACTTACTATATCCATCTAAATTATGTCTCCTATTTCTATGAAGGGATTATTCTACTATTGATCAATAATCATAGTGGAATCAAGGGTACAGAGTCAAAAAGGGATTCCGCCCTAAGGCCATGGATCAATCAGTTCAAGGAATTTACTCCTAACAAATTCTTATAGGAATTCTGGTAGAATTAGAGAGCATTAAAAATACGAGATACTATAGCCCTTTTTTCCTTAAAAAAGAAAGAGTACGGGAATGATGTCCTGAATAGAAGAAGCGGGAATAGGAAGATTTTTTATTCCTTTTGTTACTCTTTTTTTTTTTTTTAAGCAAAGGACGCCCGAATATACCATAAAATTATCGATAGATAAATATTTATTGGATACCTACCTTACCTAATGTTTATTTTTGACCTAAACCCTGCAGCCTTGCTTTGTATCATTCTATGAAAGAATGAAGAGATTTTATCCATAATACAACTCCTAAATTGATTTTTGATCGACCTATTTAATCTGATTCTCGTTAGAATTAAGTAGTCCTTACTTTAGTGTATGTAGGTAACATAAGATGTACGATAAAAAAATGTATAATAATTAGTAAGTCTTGATATTCTTTCGTGGAGTCCCTTCTTGAATCTTAGATTGAAAAAAAAAAAGAATGCCCCTTAGGGACCTTTCTTTGGATACCAAGATTTCTGACATCTTATCCTCGTATTTTAAAATTATCAAATCGAATCTCAATTAAGAACCAATTCAAATTCATATAATAAAAGAATAAGGAAACACTACCTCACCCCTATTGATAACCATTTTGGCCACTACCGTCAAAACAAACCCTAACCCTAGTTTGAGGATAGAACTATGGTATGGTTTCTCTAAACCCAGTATCGGCAGGCCCAGTTACTCTCTTGCCCGAACTTATGCGAAGTAAAAATTTATCGAATTCGATCAGCACTATAAAAAAAACCTAAGTATTTTATTGATCAGGCGGCACCCAGATTTGAACTGGGGATAAAGGATTTGCAGTCCCCTGCCTTACCGCTTGGCCATGCCGCCAAAAAATCCGATCAAAAATCTAGAAAACAGCAAGTATTCATCCACGTTTTCTTACGAAAAGCCCCTTTTATTTTGAATATAATTCTACTTACTTTTTTCCAATCTTTTTCAAAAAATCTATTCCTGCTTTTTTTGATCCAGTTTCTATTATTCTCCTCGATAGATTCTATCTTAAAACATACATTGTTAACACAATAAAACTTCCCATTTCTTTCTATTGAGATGAAAAAGAAGAAAAAGTGGATTTCTATTCACAGGCTGCAAAATTCAGAATAAATTGGAACCGTTAACTAGAATTCTCTTTTTTTTATTGCAGTAGTGAACTACTCTTAAATCGGTATTATCTCCCCCCCCTTCAATGGCATAATAAAATATTATGGCTTTATGCTTAATCCGTGTATAGGTAAACTTTAGGTCCGAACAGCATTATTATCCAAAGATCCCCTTTATGTACATATCTCTATGGGGAATCATGCTTTAATTTTTCAAAGTATTAAATTAAATATCTTGAATAAAAAAAGGAAATTTGCTCTGATATAGAGTATAACCTGACTATCTTGGCGTACCCAAGTGAAATTACGATAAAAGAAAAGCATGGATATGGGGAGAGGTGGATAACTAGATTGGCATGTACTTAAAAAAGGGACTTACTTTATTTTAGAATTCCACAATGAAATACTGAATTTTCTAGCAATTATACTACTCCGATCCGAAATAAAAAAGAACCCTCAAATTATTTTGAGAAATTAAAGTAAGCACGCTATTCTAAATCGAAGTAAAGTCAAACTTTCTAGTATATTATATTACGGCTTTATTACATTCATAGAAAGGAGATAAAATGAGAAATCTTTGCCATCCAATCTGATTAGAATATCATAACATAAAGTATAAGTGGCAGAATTTTTTTTGTAGGAATGTTTTATCAATTCATTTTCATTTCATTTGTACCCCTGGCAAACTCGAACTTTCGTCCAAATGGTCTCTATTCATATGTATGAAATACATATATGAAATACGTATGTGGAGTTCCCTAGAATTTCATGTGATTCAGTAAACAGAATATAGATTCCATGATTGCTAGATCGATCCATAGGGATTGATGAAGAGTGAGCTGATAATGGAATTTTTCTTTGATAAACAGGAAACTTAAGATTAAGATGCTCCGGAATGGAAACGAGGGAATGTCCACAATACCCGGATTTAGTCAGATCCAATTCGAGGGATTTTGTAGGTTCATTAATCAAGCCTTGGCAGAAGAACTTGACAAGTTTCCAACAATTAAAGATCCAGATCACGAAATTGCATTTCAATTATTTGCGAAAGGATATCAACTGCTAGAACCCTCGATAAAAGAAAGAGATGCTGTGTATGAATCACTCACCTATTCTTCCGAATTATATGTATCTGCGAGATTAATTTTTGGTTTCGATGTGCAAAAGCAAACCATTTCTATCGGAAACATTCCTATAATGAATTCCTTAGGAACCTTTATTATAAATGGAATATACCGAATTGTGATCAATCAAATATTGCTAAGTCCTGGTATTTACTACCGCTCGGAATTAGATCATAAGGGAATTTCTATCTACACTGGCACTATAATATCAGATTGGGGGGGGAGATCGGAATTAGCAATTGATAAAAAAGAAAGGATATGGGCTCGCGTGAGTAGAAAACAAAAGATATCTATTCTAGTTCTATCATCAGCTATGGGTTCGAATCTAAGAGAAATTCTGGATAATGTTTCCTACCCTGAAATTTTCTTGTCTTTCCCGAATGCTAAAGAGAAGAAGAGGATTGAGTCAAAAGAAAAAGCTATTTTGGAGTTTTATCAACAATTTGCTTGTGTAGGTGGGGACCTGGTATTTTCGGAGTCCTTATGCGAGGAATTACAAAAGAAATTTTTTCAACAAAAATGTGAATTAGGAAGGATTGGTCGACGAAATATGAATCGGAGACTTAATCTTGATATTCCTCAGAACAATACATTCTTGTTACCACGAGATGTATTGGCCGCTACGGATCATTTGATTGGAATGAAATTTGGAACGGGTATACTTGACGATGACGATATGAATCACTTGAAAAATAAACGTATTCGTTCGGTTGCGGATCTGTTACAAGATCAATTCGGATTGGCTCTTGGTCGTTTACAACATGCAGTTCAAAAAACTATTCGTAGAGTATTCATACGTCAATCGAAACCGACTCCCCAAACTTTGGTAACTCCAACTTCAACTTCAATTTTATTAATAACTACTTATGAGACCTTTTTTGGCACATACCCGTTATCTCAAGTTTTTGATCAAACGAATCCATTGACACAAACTGTTCATGGGCGAAAAGTGAGTTGTTTAGGTCCTGGAGGGTTGACGGGGAGAACCGCAAGTTTTCGGAGCCGAGATATTCATCCGAGTCACTATGGGCGTATTTGTCCAATTGACACGTCTGAAGGAATCAATGTTGGACTTACTGGATCCTTAACAATTCATGCGAGAATTGATCACTTGTGGGGATCCATAGAGAGTCCGTTTTATGAAATATCTGCTGAGAAAGCAAAAGAAAAAAAAGAGAGACAGGTGGTTTATCTATCACCAAATAGAGATGAATATTATATGATAGCAGCAGGAAATTCTTTGTCCTTGAATCAAGGTATTCAGGAAGAACAGGTTGTTCCGGCTAGATACCGTCAAGAATTCTTGACTATTGCATGGGAACAGATTCATGTTAGAAGTATTTTTCCTTTCCAATATTTTTCTATTGGGGGTTCTCTCATTCCTTTTATTGAGCACAATGATGCGAATCGGGCTTTAATGAGTTCTAATATGCAGCGCCAAGCAGTTCCGCTTTCTCGGTCCGAGAAATGCATTGTTGGAACTGGATTGGAACGCCAAACAGCTCTAGATTCGAGGGTTTCCATTATAGCCGAACGCGAGGGAAAGATCATTTCTACTGATAGTCATAAGATACTTTTATCAAGTAGTGGGAAGACTATAAGTATTCCTTTAGTTAACCACCGTCGCTCTAACAAAAATACTTGTATGCACCAAAAACCCCGGGTTCCACGGGGTAAATCCATTAAAAAAGGACAAATTTTAGCAGAAGGAGCTGCTACAATTGGGGGCGAACTTGCTTTAGGAAAAAACGTATTAGTAGCTTATATGCCATGGGAAGGTTACAATTTTGAAGACGCAGTACTAATTAGCGAACGTTTGGTATATGAAGATATTTATACCTCTTTTCACATCCGGAAATATGAAATTCAGACGGATACGACAAGCCAGGGCTCCGCTGAAAAAATCACTAAAGAAATACCACATCTAGAAGAACATTTACTCCGCAATTTGGACAGAAATGGAGTTGTTAGGTTGGGATCCTGGGTAGAAACTGGTGATATTTTAGTAGGTAAATTAACGCCTCAGATAGCGAGCGAATCATCTTATATCGCGGAAGCTGGATTATTACGGGCCATATTTGGCCTTGAGGTTTCCACTTCAAAAGAAACTTCTCTGAAATTACCTATAGGTGGAAGAGGGCGCGTTATCGATGTGAAATGGATCCAAAGGGACCCGCTCGACATAATGGTTCGTGTATATATTTTACAGAAACGTGAAATCAAAGTTGGGGATAAAGTAGCCGGAAGACATGGGAATAAAGGGATCATTTCCAAAATTTTGCCTAGGCAAGATATGCCCTATTTGCAAGATGGAACACCCGTTGATATGGTCTTCAATCCCTTAGGAGTACCCTCCCGAATGAATGTGGGACAAATATTTGAAAGCTCGCTCGGATTAGCGGGGGATCTGCTAAAGAAACATTATAGAATAGCACCCTTTGATGAGAGATATGAGCAAGAGGCTTCAAGAAAACTTGTGTTTTCAGAATTATATGAAGCCAGTAAAGAAACAAAAAATCCATGGGTATTTGAACCCGAGTACCCGGGAAAAAGCAGAATATTTGATGGAAGAACAGGCGACCCCTTTGAGCAACCTGTTCTAATAGGGAAGTCCTATATCTTAAAATTAATTCATCAAGTTGATGAGAAAATTCATGGGCGTTCTACTGGGCCCTACTCACTTGTTACACAACAACCGGTTAGAGGAAGAGCCAAGCAAGGGGGACAACGAGTAGGAGAAATGGAAGTTTGGGCTTTAGAAGGATTTGGTGTTGCTCATATTTTACAAGAGATACTTACTTATAAATCTGACCATCTTATAGCTCGCCAAGAAATACTTAATGCTACGATCTGGGGAAAAAGAATACCTAATCATGAGGATCCTCCAGAATCTTTTCGAGTGCTCGTTCGAGAACTACGATCTTTGGCTCTAGAACTGAATCATTTCCTTGTATCTGAAAAGAACTTCCAGGTTAATAGGGAGGAAGTTTGATCGGAATAAATATAAATTCTTTTCTTATTTCTATTTTATGATTGACCAATATAAACATCAACAACTTCAAATTGGACTCGTTTCCCCTCAACAAATAAAGGCTTGGGCTAACAAAAACCTACCTAATGGAGAAGTCGTTGGCGAAGTCACAAGGCCCTCTACTTTTCATTATAAAACCGATAAACCAGAAAAAGATGGATTGTTTTGCGAAAGAATCTTTGGACCCATAAAAAGCGGGATTTGCGCTTGTGGCAATTCTCGAGCGAGCGGAGCTGAAAACGAAGACGAAAGATTTTGCCAAAAATGCGGGGTCGAATTTGTGGATTCTCGGATACGAAGATATCAAATGGGATACATCAAACTCGCATGTCCCGTGACTCATGTGTGGTATTTGAAAGGTCTTCCTAGTTATATCGCGAATCTTTTAGATAAACCTCTTAAGAAGTTGGAGGGCCTAGTATACGGCGATTTCTCTTTTGCTAGGCCCAGCACTAAAAAACCCACTTTTTTACGATTACGAGGTTTATTCGAAGAGGAAATTGCATCCTGTAACCACAGCATTTCTCCCTTTTTTTCTACCCCAGGCTTTGCAACATTTCGAAATCGGGAAATTGCGACAGGAGCAGGTGCTATTAGAGAACAATTAGCAGATTTGGATTTGCGAATTATTATAGAGAATTCTTTGGTCGAATGGAAGGAATTAGAAGACGAGGGGTATAGTGGAGATGAGTGGGAAGATAGAAAAAGACGAATAAGAAAAGTTTTTTTGATTAGACGCATGCAATTGGCGAAACATTTTATTCAAACAAATGTAGAACCAGAATGGATGGTTTTGTGCTTATTACCGGTTCTTCCTCCCGAATTGAGACCTATTGTTTATAGGTCTGGAGATAAAGTAGTGACTTCAGACATTAATGAACTTTATAAGAGAGTTATCCGTCGGAACAACAATCTTGCCTATCTATTAAAAAGAAGTGAATTAGCGCCAGCAGATTTAGTAATGTGCCAGGAAAAATTGGTACAAGAAGCCGTGGATACACTTCTTGATAGTGGGTCCCGCGGGCAACCGACGAGGGATGGTCACAATAAAGTATACAAATCACTTTCAGATGTAATTGAAGGTAAAGAGGGAAGGTTTCGCGAGACTCTGCTTGGGAAACGGGTCGATTACTCGGGGCGTTCTGTCATTGTTGTGGGTCCTTCGCTTTCATTACATCAATGTGGATTACCTCTAGAGATAGCAATAAAGCTTTTTCAGCTATTTGTAATTCGCGATTTAATCACGAAACGCGCCACTTCTAATGTAAGGATTGCTAAAAGGAAAATTTGGGAAAAAGAACCCATTGTATGGGAAATACTTCAAGAAGTTATGCGGGGACATCCTGTACTGTTAAATAGAGCACCTACCCTGCATAGATTAGGCATACAGGCCTTTCAACCCACTTTAGTAGAGGGGCGTACTATTTCTTTACACCCATTAGTGTGTAAGGGTTTCAATGCGGACTTTGATGGAGATCAAATGGCTGTTCATCTACCTTTATCCTTGGAAGCTCAGGCAGAAGCCCGTTTACTTATGTTTTCTCATATGAATCTCTTATCTCCCGCTATTGGGGATCCTATTTGCGTACCAACCCAAGACATGCTTATCGGGCTTTATGTATTAACGATTGGAAAGCGTCGAGGTATTTGTGCAAATAGATATAATAGTTGCAGAAACTACCCAAATCTAAAAGTAAATTACAATAATAATAATAATTTTAAATATAGGAAAGATAAAGAACCCCATTTTTCTAGTTCTTATGATGCACTGGGAGCTTATAGACAAAAACTAATCAGTTTAGATAGTCCCTTGTGGCTACGATGGAACCTGGATCAACGCGTCATTGGGTCAAGAGAAGTTCCGATTGAAGTTCAATATGAATCTTTGGGGACTTATCATGAGATTTATGCCCACTATCTAATAATGGGAAATAGAAAAAAAGAAATTCGTTCGATATACATTCGAACCACTCTTGGTCATATTTCTTTTTATAGAGAAATAGAGGAAGCCATACAAGGATTTAGTCAGGCCTATTCATACACTACCTAAACAAGAAAGTTAGATTCGGCGATGCCCCTCCCCTTTCGGGGGGCATTCCGATTTCCCTAGTATCATCATTATTTGCCACGCGAATCCAGATTGAGATTGAGGCAATTAAGTTAATTAAATTTTCGAATCACTGACTCAGGCCCATTGTCGAATCCTACTCAGCAATTGTCGAATCCTACTCAGCCGAAAAGGGGGTACTTATGTATGGCGGAACGGGCCAATCTGGTCTTTCATAATAAAGAGATAGACGGAACTGGTATGAAACGACTTATTAGCAGATTAATAGATCATTTTGGAATGGGATATACATCCCATATACTGGATCAACTAAAGACTCTGGGCTTCCATCAAGCCACTACTACATCGATTTCGTTAGGAATCGAGGATCTTTTAACAATACCCTCTAAGGGATGGTTAGTCCAAGACGCGGAACAACAGAGTTTTCTTTTGGAGAAACACTATTATTATGGGGCTGTACACGCGGTAGAAAAATTACGCCAATCTGTTGAGATATGGTATGCGACAAGTGAATATTTGAAACAAGAAATGAATTCAAATTTTCGGATAACGGATCCTTCTAATCCAGTCTATCTAATGTCTTTTTCAGGAGCCAGAGGAAATGCATCTCAAGTACACCAATTAGTAGGTATGAGAGGATTAATGTCGGACCCTCAAGGACAAATGATTGATTTACCTATTCAAAGCAATTTACGCGAGGGACTTTCTTTGACAGAATATATAATTTCCTGCTATGGAGCCCGCAAAGGGGTTGTAGATACTGCTGTGCGAACAGCAGATGCTGGATATCTTACACGTAGACTTGTTGAAGTAGTTCAACATATTATTGTGCGTAGAAGAGATTGTGGTACTATCCGAGGTATTTCTGTAAGTCCTCAAAATGGGATGACGGAAAAACTTTTTGTCCAAACACTAATTGGTCGTGTATTAGCAGACGATATATATATCGGTTCACGATGCATTGCCGCGCGAAATCAAGATATTGGAATTGGATTAGTCAATCGATTCATAACTGCCTTTCGAGCACAACCATTTCGAGCACAACCAATATATATTAGAACCCCCTTTACTTGCCGAAGCACTTCTTGGATCTGTCAATTATGCTATGGCCGGAGTCCTACTCATAGTGATCTGGTCGAATTGGGAGAAGCCGTAGGTATTATTGCAGGTCAATCAATTGGGGAGCCAGGGACTCAACTAACATTAAGAACTTTTCATACTGGCGGAGTATTCACAGGGGGTACTGCCGACCTTGTACGATCCCCTTCGAATGGAAAAATAAAATTCAATGAGAATTTGGTTCACCCCACACGTACCCGTCATGGGCAGCCTGCTTTTCTATGTTATATAGACTTGCATGTAACTATTCAGAGTCAAGATATTCTATATAGTGTGAATATTCCCTCAAAAAGCTTGATTCTAGTGCAAAATGATCAATATGTAAAATCCGAACAAGTAATTGCGGAGATTCGTGCCGGAACGTCCACTTTACATTTTAAAGAAAGGGTACAAAAGCATATTTATTCTGAATCAGACGGCGAAATGCACTGGAGTACTGATGTTTACCATGCGCCCGAATATCAATATGGTAATCTTCGCCGATTACCAAAAACAAGCCATTTATGGATATTGTCAGTAAGTATGTGCAGATCCAGTATAGCGTCTTTTTCACTCCACAAGGATCAAGATCAAATGAATACTTATGGTAAAAAAGATAGGGAAATTCTTGATTATTCAACGTCGGATCGAATCATGTCCAATGGCCATTGGAATTTTATCTATCCTTCTATTTTTCAAGATAATTCAGATTTGTTGGCGAAAAAGCGAAGAAATAGGTTCGTCATTCCATTACAATATCATCAAGAACAAGAGAAAGAACTAATATCCTGTTTTGGGATTTCGATTGAAATCCCCCTTATGGGTGTTTTACGTAGAAATACTATTTTTGCTTATTTTGACGATCCCCGATACAGAAAAGATAAAAAGGGTTCAGGAATTGTTAAATTTAGATATAGGACCCTAGAAGAAGAATATAGGACTCGAGCGGAAGACTCAGAAGAGGAATATGAGACCCTAGAAGACGAATACAGGACCCGAGAGGACGAATATGAATATGAAACCCTAGAAGAATCTAAATATGGAATCCTAGAAGACGAATACGAATATGAAACCCTAGAAGACGAATATGGGAGCCCAGAAAACGAATATGGGAACCCAGAGAACGAATATAGGACTTTAGAGAAAGACTCAGAAGAGGAATATGGGAGCCCAGAGAGCAAATATAGGACCCAAGAGGACGAATATGGAACTCTAGAGGAAGACTCAGAAGACGAATATGGCAGCCCCGGGGAAAGCGCAGAGGAAAAATATGGTACTTTAGAGGAAGACTCAGAAGAAGATTCAGAGGACGAATACGAGAGCCCAGAGGAAGATTCCATCTTAAAAAAAGAGGGTTTGATTGAGCATCGAGGAACAAAAGAATTTAGTCTAAAATACCAAAAAGAAGTAGATCGGTTTTTTTTCATTCTTCAAGAACTTCATATCTTGCCGAGATCTTCATCCCTAAAGATACTTGACAATAGTATTATTGGAGTGAATACACAACTCACAAAAAATACAAGAAGTCGACTAGGCGGACTGGTCCGAGTGAAGAGAAAAAAAAGCCATACGGAACTCAAAATATTTTCCGGAGATATTCATTTTCCTGAAGAGGCGGATAAGATATTAGGTGGCTGTTTGATACCGCCAGAAAGACAAAAAAAAGATTCTAAGGAATCAAAAAAAAGGAAAAATTGGGTCTATGTTCAACGGAAAAAAATTCTCAAGAGCAAGGAAAAGTATTTTGTTTCCGTTCGCCCTACAGTGGCATATGAAATGGACGAAGGAAGAAATTTAGCAACACTTTTCCCGCAGGATCTCTTGCAAGAAGAAAATAATCTCCAAATTCGACTTGTCAATTTTATTTCTCATGAAAATAGCAAGTTAACTCAAAGAATTTATCACACAAATAGTCAATTTGTTAGAACTTGCTTAGTAGTGAATTGGGAACAAGAAGAAAAAGAAAAGGCTGGTGCTTCCCTTGTTGAGGTAAGAGCAAATGATCTTATTCGCGATTTCCTAAGAATTGAGTTAGTCAAGTCCACTATTTCGTATACACGAAAAAGGTATGGTAGGACAAGTGCAGGACCGATTCCCCATAATAGGTTAGATCGCGCCAATATCAATTCTTTTTATTCCAAGGCGAAGATTGAATCACTTAGCCAACATCCAGAAGCTATTGGCACTTTGTTGAATCGAAATAAAGAATACCACTCTTTGATGATTTTGTCGGCATCCAACTGTTCTCGAATTGGTTTATTCAAGAATTCAAAACATCCCAATGCGATAAAAGAATGGAATCCTAGAATTCCTATTCGAGAAATTTTTGGGCCCTTAGGCGCTATTGTAGCTAGTATATCGCATTTTTCTTCATCTTACTATTTACTAACGCATAATAAAATCCTGTTAAAAAAATATTTGTTCGTTGACAATTTAAAACAAACCTTCCAAGTACTTCAAGAACTTAAATACTCTTTAATAGATGAAAATAAAAGGATTTCTAATTTCGATAGTAACATAATGTTGGATCCATTCCTTTTGAATTGTCACTTTGTCCATCATGATTCTTGGGAAGAGACATTGGCAATAATTCACCTTGGACAATTTATTTGTGAAAATGTATGTCTATTTAAATCGCACATAAAAAAATCCGGTCAAATTTTCATTGTAAATATGAATTCCTTTGTTATAAGAGCAGCTAAACCTTATTTGGCCACTACAGGAGCAACTGTTAATGGTCATTATGGAGAAATCCTTTACAAGGGAGATAGGTTAGTTACGTTTATATATGAAAAATCGAGATCTAGTGACATAACGCAAGGTCTTCCAAAAGTGGAACAATCTTTGAAGCGCGTTCAATTGATTCATTATCCCCGAATCTCGAAAGGAGAATTGAGGATTGGAATGAGCGTATACCAAGAATTCTTGGGGTCCCTTGGGGATTCTTGATTGGAGCTGAGCTAACCATAGCCCAAAGTCGTATCTCTTTGGTTAATAAAATCCAAAAGGTTTATCGATCCCAAGGGGTACAGATCCATAATAGACATATAGAGATTATTATACGCCAAGTAACATCAAAAGTGCGGGTTTCCGAAGATGGAATGTCTAATGTTTTTTCGCCTGGGGAATTAATCGGACTATTGCGAGCGGAACGAGCAGGACGAGCTTTGGATGAATCGATCTATTATCGGGCAATCTTATTGGGAATAACAAGGGCTTCCCTGAATACCCAAAGTTTCATATCTGAAGCAAGTTTTCAAGAAACTGCTCGAGTTTTAGCAAAAGCTGCCCTACGAGGTCGCATTGATTGGTTGAAAGGCTTGAAAGAAAACGTAGTTCTGGGGGGGATTATACCTGTTGGTACCGGATTCCAAAAATTTGTGCATCGTTCCCCACAAGACAAGAACCTTTATTTCGAAATAAAAAAAAAAAATCTATTCGCGTCGGAAATGAGAGATTTTTTGTTTCTCCATACAGAATTAGTTTCTTCAGATTCTGACGTAACAAACAATTTTTATGAGACATAAGAACCCCCATAAAAATATTTTTTACTTTACTAGACTTTTGAACTTAGAACACTAACAGGTCAAATTTTAGATTTTTAAGATTTTTATTTTAATAAGTAAAACAAGTCAGTTAATTCATTAAGGTGGTTATGTTTATACCATGTATCAATGGCCAACTCTTATCTTAGTACAAGGTTCTCTCGGAACAATTATTATTTATTTCAAGCTATTTCGGATCTTTCTTAATCTTCAAAAAGAACTAAATTCCGTAATGGAATGGTAGGATTACAAAAAAAGGAAGTGTGGAAAAAATGACAAGAAGATATTGGAACATTAATTTGAAAGAGATGATAGAAGCAGGAGTTCATTTTGGTCATGGTATTAAGAAATGGAATCCTAAAATGGCCCCTTACATTTCGGCAAAGCGTAAAGGTACTCATATTATAAATCTCGCTAGAACGGCTCGTTTTTTATCAGAAGCTTGTGATTTAGTTTTTGATGCAGCAAGTCAGGGAAAAAGTTTCTTAATTGTTGGTACCAAAAAAAGAGCAACAGATTTAGTAGCATCAGCTGCAATAAGGGCTCGTTGTCATTATGTTAATAAAAAGTGGTTCAGTGGTATGTTAACGAATTGGTCGATTACGAAAACTAGACTTTCTCAATTTAGAGACTTAAGAGCAGAAGAAAAAATGGGAAAATTCCACCATCTCCCAAAAAGAGATGTGGCAATCTTGAAGAGAAAATTATCTACTTTGCAAAGGTATCTCGGCGGGATCAAATATATGACGAGATTGCCAGACATTGTGATCGTCCTTGATCAGCAAAAAGAGTATATAGCTCTTCGGGAATGTGCCATTTTGGGGATTCCTACTATTTCTTTAGTCGATACAAATTGTGACCCGGATCTCGCGAATATATCGATTCCAGCCAACGATGACACTATGACTTCAATTCGATTGATTCTTAACAAATTAGTATTTTCAATTTGTGAGGGCCGTTCTCTCTATATAAGAAATCGTTGATTAAGAATATATAGTGAATTCTTGGGCAACTGCGTAAATTTATGGAATCACTTACTTTACTATATCTTTTTTTTTGCATAGAATTTTTTTTGCATAGAAAAAAGAAGGGGAATATTGATATATATTAGAGGGTATTGATATATATATTATGATCTGATGTGCTTTCTTGGTATCCTAAATATAAGATTAATACTTCAAGTTGCTGAGTTGAGAAAGAGATGGTTGAAGTCCAAAAGAATTCCTTGTTTGAAGTTCAATTTTTATCAGAGGCGACAATATGAATATTATACCTTGTTCCATTAAAACACTCAAGGGGTTATACGATATATCGGGTGTAGAAGTAGGCCAACACTTCTCTTGGCAAATAGGAGGTTTCCAAATTCATGCCCAAGTACTCATCACTTCTTGGGGTCGTAATTACTATCTTGCTAGGTTCAGTTGTCATAGCTGTTCGGAATCCACAAACCATCCCGACCGACGGTCAGAATTTTTTTGAATATGTCCTTGAGTTTATTCGAGACTTGAGCAAAAACTCAGATTGGAGAAGAATATGGTCCCTGGGTTCCCTTTATTGGAACTATGTTCCTTTTTATTTTTGTTTCGAATTGGTCGGGTGCTCTTTTACCTTGGAAAATTATAGAGTTACCCCCATGGGGAATTAGCAGCGCCCACGAATGATATAAATACTACTGTTGCTTTAGCTTTACCTCACGTCAGCGGCATAGTTTTATGCTGGTCTTAGCAAAAAAGGATTGAGCTATTTCGAGAAATATATTACAACCAACTCCAATCCTTGTTACCAATTAACATCCTAGAAGATTTCACAAAACCATTATCGCTTAGCTTTCGACTTTTCGGGAATATATTGGCGGATGAATTAGTCGTTGTTGTTCTTGTTTCTTTAGTCCCCTTAGTAATCCCTATACCGGTCATGTTTCTTGGATTATTTTACAAGCGGTATTCAAGCTCTTATTTTTGCAACATTAGCCGCAGCCTATATAGGTGAATCCATGGAGGGTCATCATTGAATTGACTCTTTTTGGAAATAGTATTTTTTTTTTTTTGCAGCTTAGCTCAATTCATGCATGGTTCCAGATAATCTGCGTGGTTGCAAAAAAAATAGTTAGAAATGCGTATGAATATATAGCCTAGAGTTGTAGGAGAGAGAATAGAATAGACTATATTATGGAATTTTCAAAGTATATATGCATTAAGGAGGGTGGAGTCAGGCTAGATCTATACTATAATATCCTTAATGTCTATAAGTGGAGTCCTCTTTTATGCAGGTTTCCACTTTAAGCAATGATTTTAGAATCCGATTCAATAGAAAATGAGAAAATATGCAAACAAAATAGAAGAAACAAATGTATATATATAGGATATTATATTATATATTCCTAGGTTAGATTCATTATCTAATCCGATATATGGATATGGAATTCCCTTCTATGTAGTTCGGACACTTCACATTCTCATTTCAATTTGATTTGCAATTTTGTACTTTTTAGTTACTTTACTTCTCCCCAATAGAGCTTAGAAGTAAGAATTTATTGGTTGATTGTATCCTTAAACCATTTCTTTTTTTTTGACACGAGGAACTACTCACCATGAATCCACTAATTGCTGCTGCTTCTGTTATTGCTGCTGGATTGGCCGTAGGGCTTGCTTCTATTGGACCTGGAGTTGGTCAAGGTACTGCTGCAGGCACAAGCTGTAGAAGGTATTGCGAAGACAGCCAGAAGCAGAAGGTAAAATACGAGGTACTTTATTGCTTAGTCTAGCTTTTATGGAAGCTTTAACAATTTATGGACTAGTTGTGGCACTAGCGCTTTTATTTGCGAACCCTTTTGTTTAATCTTAAAAAAAAAATTCTTTCGATTTCGATTAGATACTTTTTTCTTTTTTTAGTAAATTGGTATTTGCTTCCACAATTCCAATTATATCAATACTTTATTTAATTTCACTCCTATTTATTACTCCTGGAATTATCTATTTATCGGGACAGATAATACCCCCATTCTAGGAAGGGCTGAGTTGAGTATTATGTAATTTAGAAGATATGCTCACCTTCTTATTTCCCGTCCTTAGTTTAGGCAAAGTGGAAAGTTTTTTCCTTTTATTTTAGGAATTTTGGGAACAGAACATTTCAACAAAGGAAGTCTTTCACCGGTCAAACAAGACGTAAGACTTAATCTAAAAGAAATTACTAGATTGAATCTATTTGCATTAAAAGAAACCGATCAAAAAAGGGCGAGCGAAGTAAGTGATCGAAAAAACTTTGTTCTTTGTTCGTCCTATCTATAAGAGGAGAGCATATGAAAAATGTAACCCATTCTTTCGTTTTTTTTAGCTCACTGGCCATCCGCTGGCAGTTTCGGGCTTAATACCGATATTTTAGCAACAAATCTAATAAATCTAACTGTAGTGGTTGGTGTTTTGATTTTTTTTTGGAAAGGGAGTGTGTGCGAGTTGTCTATTTCCAAGAATAGATTGGGATCTATCCGGCTGCACTTTATAATATTTTTTAGTATTTTTCGGATAAATAAGAAAAAGGGTGCACGATCTCGACGAATTACTTCTGAATAAATTCAGAAATCATAATGGAAGAACCATAGCATTTCGCGACTCATTGGTAAAATCAACTTTGATTCTCTATAAACCAAGAATGTGAGACCATTAACACGGTTAAAGCTAAACTGCTTGAAGTCCAGGCAAAAAGAGGTACTCTTTCTACCAACTATATTAGTATTAGTACCAATTTAAACGGGAAATAGCTAATGTAAAATTTATCTGATATAGAACACCTCATATCGATAAAATGGTTTGAACTATGTACTAGCAAAAAAAAGGGGGCACCCTGCCCTTTTTTAACCAATGCCGAATCGACGACCTATGTTATAAAAAAGAGAAATTTTTTGGATTTGAAGAAAGAAAAAACAAATAAAAAAGAATTCTATTAATTTTCAGATTTTCCATTTATTTAGTTAGTTTTTCTTAATGAAATTGAAATTATTACTAGAGGGCAAATAAAAATAAAGAAACAACTCTTGCTGACCATGATATATATTTTTATCTAGGCGGAAACGAGTCCTCTTAATATTTATCTAGTCTTATATAGGTTTCGGTATATTGAAATATAAACATAAAAAAGAAGATAGAGGATAGGCTCATTACTTAAAAAAAAGATATGGAAATAGCTATAGAAAAAAAAAACAGGAGCGTGAGAGCCAAATGAATCGAAAGATTCATGTTTGGTTCGGGAAGAGATCATAAAAGTTGTAAACTTACAAAATAATCTACGAAATAGCTATAGAAAAAAAAAAAGGAGCGTGAGAGCCAAATGAATCGAAAGATTCATGTTTGGTTCGGGAAGAGATCATAAAAGTTGTAAACTTACAAAATAATCTACTTTCATTAAAAGATTTATTAGATAATCGAAAACAGAGGATCTTGAGTACTATTCGAAATTCAGAAGAATTGCGTAGAGGGACCATTGAGCAACTCGAAAAAGCTCGGATTCGATTACAGAAAGTCGAACTAGAAGCGGATGAGTATCGAATGAATGGATACTCTGAGATAGAACGAGAAAAAGCAAATTTGATTAATGCTACTTCTATTAGTTTGGAACAATTGGAAAAGTCTAAAAACGAAACCCTTTATTTTGAAAAACAAAGGGCAATGAATCAGGTCCGACAGCGGGTTTTCCAACAGGCCGTACAAGGAGCTCTAGGAACTCTGAATAGTTGTTTGAATACCGAGTTACATTTCCGTACGATTCGTGCTAATATTGGCATTCTCGGGTCCCTGGAATGGAAGAAATAATTAAATTAATTAGGCCTTGAACTTCTACTTTCGTTTAGAATTTAGGCATTATTTTTCCCCTTGCTTCCGAAAAAAGAGTCAAGAAACACTAATGGCAACCCTTCGAGTCGACGAAATTCATAAAATTCTCCGCGAACGTATTGAACAATATAATAGGAAAGTAGGGATTGAGAATATAGGTCGCGTAGTTCAAGTGGGGGATGGGATTGCTCGTATTATAGGTCTTGGTGAAATAATGTCAGGTGAATTAGTCGAATTTGCAGAAGGTACTAGGGGTATTGCTCTGAATTTGGAATCCAAAAATGTTGGGATTGTATTAATGGGCGATGGGTTGATGATACAAGAGGGAAGTTTTGTAAAAGCAACAGGAAGAATTGCTCAGATACCCGTGAGTGAGGCTTACTTGGGTCGTGTTGTAAATGCTCTGGCTAAACCTATTGATGGGAAAGGCGAAATTATAGCTTCCGAATCTCGCTTAATTGAATCTCCTGCTCCAAGTATAATTTCCAGGCGTTCCGTATACGAACCTCTTCAAACAGGGCTTATTGCTATCGATTCGATGATCCCTATAGGGCGCGGTCAGCGAGAGTTAATTATTGGGGACAGACAGACTGGCAAAACAGCAGTAGCCACAGATACAATTCTCAATCAAAAAGGGCAAGGTGTAATATGTGTTTATGTAGCTATCGGTCAAAGAGCATCCTCCGTAGCTCAAGTAGTAACTACTTTCCATGAGGAGGGGGCCATGGAATACACTATTGTAGTAGCTGAAATGGCGGATTCACCTGCTACATTACAATACCTCGCTCCTTATACGGGAGCAGCCCTGGCTGAGTATTTTATGTACCGCGAACGGCATACTTTAATAATTTATGATGATCTCTCCAAACAGGCACAAGCTTATCGCCAAATGTCCCTTCTATTAAGAAGACCTCCCGGACGTGAGGCTTATCCAGGGGATGTTTTTTATTTGCATTCACGCCTTTTAGAAAGAGCCGCTAAATTAAATTCTCTTTTAGGCGAAGGAAGTATGACCGCTTTACCAATAGTTGAGACTCAATCTGGAGACGTTTCCGCCTATATTCCTACTAATGTAATCTCCATTACAGATGGACAAATATTCTTATCTGCGGATCTATTCAATGCCGGAATTCGACCCGCTATTAATGTGGGTATTTCTGTTTCCAGAGTAGGATCCGCGGCTCAAATTAAAGCCATGAAACAAGTAGCTGGCAAATCAAAATTGGAACTAGCGCAATTCGCAGAGTTACAAGCCTTTGCACAATTCGCCTCTGCTCTCGATAAAACAAGTCAGAATCAATTGGCAAGGGGTCGACGATTAAGGGAATTGCTTAAACAATCCCAGGCAAATCCTCTCCCAGTGGAAGAGCAGATAGCTACTATTTATACCGGAACAAGAGGATATCTTGATTCGTTAGAAATTGAACAGGTAAATAAATTTCTGGATGAGTTACGTAAACATCTAAAAGATACTAAACCTCAATTCCAAGAAATTATATCTTCTAGCAAGACATTCACCGAGCAAGCGGAAATCCTTTTGAAGGAAGCTATTCAGGAACAGCTGGAACGGTTTTCTCTTCAGTAACAAATAAATTTTGCATGTCTACTCTTGTTAGTAGAATAGGAATCGTTGAGAAAGCTTTTTCATTTGAATCATGCAAAAAAGTTTTCTTTGTTTTTAGTTTAGTATAGTTATTTAAAGAATAGATAGAAATAAGATTGCGTCCAATAGGATTTGAACCTATACCAAAGGTTTAGAAGACCTCTGTCCTATCCATTAGACAATGGACGCTTTTCTTTCATATTTTATTCTTTCTTTTATTTTTTTGCTTCTTCCGAGAAAAAACTGTTAGACCAAAACTCTTTTAGGAAATCAAAAAATCCAGATACAAATGCATGATGTATATATTATATCATGCATATATCATAAAGAAGGAGTATGGAGGCGGTAGTGGGAATCGAACCCGCAACCCCAAGGTTATGAGCCTTATGAGCTACCAAACTGCTCTATACTCTTAAACTAAAGAGGGGTAACTAGTGGATAAAAGAGGGTTGGATACGCCCCTCTACCAATATCTATACAAATAGAATAGTCCATTTATACAGAATGGTAAAGAGGGCTCCTCTATGATTATCAATTCCAGAAATCCATACAAATACGAAAGGGTATTTTATCCTTACCAACTGGATCTTGTTGCACCCGGTAACAAACATTCATAAACCATTTCTCGAAGTACGTGTCCGGATAGCCCAAAATGTCGATAGTTAGCTCTAGGTCTTCCGGTCAAAAAACAACGTCGATGAAGGCGTGTAGGTGCACTATTACGCGGTAGGGATTGCAATTTTTCTCGCATTTTCGTTTTTTCACTCAAACTCAAGGGAGAAACTTTGCTTCTTATCTTTTTTTTTAAAGATTGACGAATCAAATGATATTTCTGTTCTAATTTCTGCCGCTTCTTCTCCCTCTGAATCAAACTTTTTTTTGCCATAATGTGTCGTTGCTATTATTACCAAGTATACGGTTCTAATCCTAGATGGAAAAATAAATAGAAAAAGAAATCTAAAAAGGCAGATCCTCCCTCTCTATCAAGAGTAATGAACTAGGTGCTGATACAGTACAAAAAAACAAACTAAATTAACCAAACTTGCCTGATGTTGAGGCAATCAAGAAAGCTGCATAAGTGAATATATAACCCACGGAAAAGTGAGCTAATCCAACCAATCTTGCTTGCACAATGGAAAGAGCCACGGGCTTATCTCTCCAGCGAATTAAATTAGCTAAAGGTGTGCGTTCATGAGCCCATGCTAAAGTCTCAATTAATTCCTGCCAATACCCCCGCCAGGAAATTAAGAACATAAATCCAGTAGCCCAAACAAGATGTCCAAATAAGAACATCCACGCCCATACCGATAAACTATTCATCCCAAAAGGATTATATCCATTGATAAGTTGTGAAGAGTTTAACCATAGGTAATCTCTTAACCATCCCATCAAATAAGTGGAGGATTCATTAAATTGTGAAACGTTGCCCTGCCATAATGTGATATGTTTCCAATGCCAATAAAAAGTAACCCACCCAATGGTATTTAACATCCAGAAAACTGCCAAATAAAATGCGTCCCAAGCAGAAATATCACAAGTACCGCCGCGCCCTGGGCCGTCACAAGGAAAACTATATCCAAAATCCTTTTTATCTGGCATTAATTTGGAACCGCGTGCATCTAAAGCGCCCTTTACTAAAATCAATGTAGTTGTATGCAAACCTAGAGCAATAGCATGATGAACCAAGAAATCCCCAGGTCCTATTGTTAAGAAAAGCGAATTACTATTCTCATTAACAGCATTCAACCATCCGGGCAACCATAGGCTTCGACCCGCATTGAAAGCGGGGCCATTCGTTGAAGATAAGAGTATATCGAACCCATATGTCGTCTTGCCATGAGCAGATTGTATCCATTGGGCAAATATAGGTTCGATCAAGATTTGCTTTTCTGGAGTACCAAAAGCAAGCATGACGTCGTTATGAACATAAAGGCCCAAGGTATGGAATCCTAGAAAGAGGCTAGCCCAACTTAAATGAGATATGATAGCTTCTTTATGGTCTAACATTCTTGCCAATACATTATCCTCATTCTGTTCCGGATTGTAATCCCTAATGAAAAAAATAGCTCCATGAGCAAAAGCCCCTGTCATGATGAACCCTGCAATATATTGGTGATGAGTATATAAAGCAGCTTGAGTAGTAAAGTCTTGTGCTATGAATGCATAAGGAGGTAAAGAGTACATATGTTGAGCTACTAAGGAAGTAATAACCCCTAAAGAAGCTAGAGCAAGACCTAACTGAAAATGAATCGAATTGTTGATTGTGTCATAAAGGCCCTTATGCCCACGCCCTAATCGACCCCCCGGAGGAGTATGCGCTTCTAAAAGATCTTTAATACTGTGCCCAATTCCGAAGTTAGTTCGATACATGTGACCGGCAATGAGAAAAATAAATGCAATAGCTAAATGATGGTGAGCCATATCGGTCAGCCACAAACTTTGTGTTTGTGGATGGAATCCCCCAAGAAGAGTTAGAATGGCAGTTCCCGCTCCTTGAGCGGTACCAAATAAATGATTACTCGAATCAGGGTTTTGGGCATAAAGATTCCATTGACCCGTCAAAAGGGGTCCCAACCCCTGGGGATAGGGTAATACATCTAAGAAATTATTCCATCGAACGTACTCCCCCCTGGATGCGGGAATAGCAACATGAACTAAATGTCCTGTCCAAGCCAAAGAACTTACCCCGAAAAGTCCTGACAAATGATGATTGAGACGAGATTCCGCGTTTTTGAACCACGAAAGGCTTGGTTTCCATTTGGGTTGTAGATGTAACCAACCCGCTATTAAGGACAGCGTAGAAAGAAATAATAGAAAAAGAGCTCCAGTATAAAGATCCTCATTGGTGCGTAATCCTATTGTATACCACCACTGATAAACTCCAGAATAAGCAATATTCACTGGACCAGCAGCACCTCCTCGAGTAAAGGCTTCCACAGCGGGTTGACCAAAATGAGGATCCCAAATCGCATGAGCAATAGGTCTTACGTGTAAAGGATCCTGTATCCATGATTCAAAATTTCCTTGCCAAGCTACATGAAACAGATTTCCGGACGTCCATAGAAAGATTATTGCTAATTGCCCAAAGTGAGAAGCAAAAATGTTCTGATAAAGACGTTCTTCAGTAATATCATCATGACTTTCGAAATCATGTGCGGTAGCAATACCAAACCAAATACGACGAGTAGTGGGGTCCTGAGCTAAGCCTTGGCTAAACCTGGGAAATCTTAATTCCATAATGCCTTTCAAATCCTCCTAGCCACTATCCTACTGCAATAATTCTCGCTAAGAAGAATGCCCATGTCGTGGCAATTCCACCCAGAAGGTAATGGGTTACTCCTACAGCGCGTCCTTGTATAATGCTCAAGGCTCTAGGCTGAGTAGCAGGAGCAACTTTTAATTTGTTATGAGCCCAAACGATAGATTCAATGAGTTCTTGCCAATAACCACGGCCGCTGAATAAAAACATTAAACTGAAGGCCCAGACAAAATGAGCACCTAAGAAAAAAAGACCATATGCAGATAATGAAGAACCATAAGACTGAATGACTTGCGATGCCTGTGCCCACAAGAAATCTCGAAGCCACCCATTAATCGTAATGGAACTCTGTGCAAAGTTTCCCCCTGTAATATGAGTTACCACCCCTTGATCACTTATAGTACCCCAAACATCCGACTGCATTTTCCAACTGAAATGGAAAATGACTACCGAAATTGCATTGTACATCCAGAATAAACCTAAGAAAACATGATCCCAGGCGGATACTTGACATGTTCCCCCTCGGCCAGGCCCATCGCAAGGAAAGCGAAAACCTAGATTTGCTTTATCGGGTATCAAACGGGAACTCCGAGCAAATAAAACACCTTTCAAAAGTATTAATACAGTCACATGTATGGTAAATGCATGAATGTGATGGACTAAAAAATCTGCGGTTCCTAATGGAATAGGTAACAAAGCCACTTTGCCACCTACTGCTACTAACTCGCCGCCTCCCCACGTTAAGCTAGTACTTGTTGTTGCACCAGGAGCTGTTACGCCAGGCGCAGTAGCATGGATATTTTGTACCCATTGAGCAAAGATAGGTTGTAATTGTATGGCAGTATCCGAAAACATATCTTGTGGACGGCCTAAAGCACTCATGGTATCATTATGAATGTACAAGCCAAAACTGTGAAAACCTAGAAATATACATACCCAGTTAAGGTGGGATATGATTGCATCGCGGTGTCTAAGGACGCGATCTAATAGATCGTTGTATCGAGTAGTTGGATCATAGTCTCTTACCATAAAAATTGCTGCATGTGCAGCAGCACCGACTATTAGAAATCCGCCAATCCACATGTGGTGTGTGAACAAGGAAAGTTGTGTACCATAGTCAGTAGCTAGGTATGGATAGGGAGGCATAGAATACATATGATGAGCTACAACAATGGTTGTAGAGCCTAGCATAGCTAGGTTAAGAGATAATTGAGCATGCCATGACGTTGTTAAGATTTCATAAAGACCCTTATGGCCTTGTCCTGTAAATGGGCCCTTGTGAGCCTCCAAAATATCTTTAAGTCCATGGCCAATACCCCAATTGGTCCTATACATATGACCTGCGATTAGGAAAAGAATAGCAATAGCTAAATGATGGTGCGCAATATCGGTCAGCCAGAGACCACCGGTTACTGGATCTAGTCCTCCGCGAAAAGTCAGAAATTCTGCGTATTTGGACCAATTTAAAGTGAAAAAAGGGGTTGCTCCTTCGGCAAAACTAGGATAAAGTTGAGCCAAAAGGTCCCGATTCAAGATAAATTCATGAGGAAGTGGTATCTCTTTAGGATCCACCCCAGCGTCAAGAAATTGGTTAATTGGTAAAGATACATGAATTTGGTGCCCCGCCCAAGAAAGAGACCCAAGTCCTAATAATCCCGCTAAGTGGTGATTCAACATGGATTCTACATCTTGGAACCAGGCCAATTTGGGAGCGGCTTTGTGATAATGGAACCAACCAGCAAAAAGCATTAACGCTGCAAAAATCAATGCACCAATTGCAGTACAATAGAGTTGTAATTCACTAGTTATTCCAGATGCTCGCCAAAGCTGAAAAAAACCAGAGGTTATTTGGATTCCTCGGAAACCCCCGCCTACATCACCATTCAATATTTCTTGCCCTACTATAGGCCAAACTACCTGAGCACTGGGTCCAATGTGAGTAGGATCACTTAGCCATGCTTCATAATTGGAAAAACGGGCGCCATGAAAGTACATGCCACTCAACCAAAGAAAGATAATGGAAAGTTGCCCGAAATGAGCACTAAAGACTTTTCGAGAAATCTCCTCCAAATCACCAGTATGACTATCGAAATCGTGAGCATCAGCATGTAGGTTCCAGATCCAAGTGGTAGTATCAGGGCCCTTAGCTAGTGTTCTTGAGAAATGGCCGGGTCTGGCCCATTCCTCAAAAGATGTTTTTACAGGATCCCTATCCACAACAATTTTTACTTCTGGTTCCGGCGAACGAATAATCATTAAGTCCTCCTCTTTCCGGACAAGACATACAAAGAGACCCGCCAACTGTCTTTTTAGTGAATCTTTGAAAGATATATATTTTGAAAGATAGATTTTGAAAGATAGATTTTGAAAGATAGATATTGTGATTAGTTCTTTTCTTTACTATCTACCATCCTTCTATTTTTTTTTTAGTTATTCACTGGAGCAATTATATATTGAAGTCAATCCGAGGCAAGTGTTCGGGTCTATTATGACATAAAGATTAGGTGCCTAACGGACATTGTTTATCTTGAAAAACAAATATTTCTCGACGTAAGAAAAAAATCTTTTTTATTTTTAATTTAAGAAACTAGTGTATTTTTTTTGAGGGCATAAGCTCCTATCTATATCTACTTTCCTTGAGCATAATATAGGGTTTTTTATTTGATTCTAAATTCCAAGATAACTCATTAGAATTATTAATAAGATGGTCCTAATATATTAGCAATATTTAGATTGCCCCCTCTTTTTATTCACTTTATTACTTCTATTCTAGACCCTATCCCTATGGTTTATTCTTATGAAATATCATATAAAATAGAAGGTATAAGAAATGGATATAATGAAATTCTTGATTCGATCTTACGACCTAATTTATTTGATTAATGGATCAACAACCAAACCACCCATTTTATGAAAAAGAAGGAGCATGGTCTTATTCAAATTCAAAGCGCTTCGTAATCTTCAACCAGTTCTGTGCTTCAATATAATTTCCCGGAGTAAGCGCTATAGCTTGTTTCCAATATTCAGCAGCTTGATCAAACCAAGCTTCCGCAATTTCCGAATCACCCTGTAGAATGGCCTGTTCTCCTCGGTCGGAATAGGAAGTTCCTTCCCTTAGAACCGTACTTGAGAGTTTCCTACCTCATACGGCTCAGAAATTGCTATCTGAATTTCCCCTATCTTAACTGAATTCGATTTATCAAAAATCGATCCAATTTGTTCTTGGGTTAAGCAGAAGAAATTAATTACCTAAGTTTCAAACCCTAATTTTTATCAATAATCAGTTTGATCTTTTTTCCCACCTTCAGAAGAATGAAGCATAGATAGATATAGAGCCTTCGTTCAAATTTTCTGAGAGGTAACTATCCCGGTTTCATATATGAAATCTCTATAGAATCCTTGAAAAAGACTTTTTTCCATAAGAAAGAAAAAAGAACTTACTATCTTTGGGATCTGATACTACACCGCTGCTTAATCCCTTAGTGGATCGGCTCTATTACATAAGCGGATTCCTAAATTTTGCCCCATATCATGGGATAAGTAAGCAGTTTTTTTTAGTTGTATCGACCCAGTCGCTCACTAATTGATCTTTACGGTGCTTTCTCTATCAATTTGAGAAACTTTATCCATAGAGTAGTAGTATAGGCCATACTTTCTTCGTTTTTTGATTCTCGTGAAGTGTCCTTCCTTCCTACAGCTGATAGGGAAAAATCGTTGTTTTTACGATCCCTATGTAGAAAGCCCTTTTTTTCTAGTATTTACTAGAAAATTTGATCCTCTCTTTTTTTTTTTTCTTTCTATAGTGGAGATAGTCGCACGTAATGACAGATCACGGCCATATTATTAAAAGCTTGCGGTAAGAAGGGGTTTCGTTCTAGTGCCCGGAAATAATATTCCAAAGCCTTTGTATGCTCTCCATTGCTTGTGTGTATAAGGCCTATGTTATAGAGTATATAACTTCGATCATAGGGATCGATTTCTAGTCGCGTAGCTTCATAATAATTTTGCAAAGCTTCCGCATAATTTCCTTCGGATTGAGCCAACATCCGTTACGGTCGTTCATTCTATTCAAAAAATCTCCGTTCCAAAACCGTACATGAGGTTTTCATCTCATACGGCTCCTCCCTTCTGTACATAATAGTACTAAGCGAAATAATCTATAGAATCAAAATAGAATTAGTCCCGTCTCATTATGAACCGAAAGGGGCTGGTATTTTTCCAAGAAATCTCTAGCCAACCTTCCCACAAGAGGTTTTTCTTAACACCAATGAATTCTATTAATGCTAGAGGAAAACGATAGCTCCAATAATTTCTTTGTTCTCAACGCCTCCTATTTAGAGGAATTAGCTACTTCAACGATCTTTGATGGTTATAGGGGTATCCAAAGTACAAACCTGATGGTTGTTTGTTATCCCAACCATTCTTCCCAGCCCTGATACCGATCAGGAAAGGGGTAATTTCTAACAAAGTTTTTCTCTTGTTGATTCCTATTTCTAGGTGTAGTGCTTTTCTCCCCTATGCTGCCTACGGATACTAATAGAGTAGGATTGGCCTGTAATCCATACCATACCATATCCTGTAGGTGTAACCTTTCGCTCAATACTCAAATCTACAATTGAAGTATCTGAAGCCGCATCAATCGAGGATACACGACGGAAGGAATTGTTAGTTCGCCTCACCTTCCCGAAGCGTGGGTTTGTTTGCTTTACAAATTTGGTTCTCTCTATGCCAACCCCCCTCTCTTTTTCGTAAGACTGAGGTATAGGTAGGGCTAAAAAAAAGCAAAAAAAAGAGTCAAATCGCACCATCTCTATAATAAGTAAATGCCTTTTTTTCTCCTGAGGTTGTCGGAATTATTCGCAATAAAATATTGGCTACAATTGAGGAGGTCTTATCAATGAAATTTCCATTTCCACGGGATCTAGGCATAATTCCCAACCCATTCTATATAGAATTGTTTTCATTCCTTCACAAAATAACATAAAAACAAACACATTCGATTCTTATAATTATAAATAGATTGATCCATATGCTCTACTCTAAATCCATATGCTTTAAATGGATAAGAGAGATATGGATTTTCCGCTCAGCTCAAATTGTATCCTTTTCCTTCTGCTTGGACACGAAGAGATATGAAATATTTGACTAAGACTGGATTTCATTCCACTTTCCTATTTCTGAACAACAACTTATGTTATCAACTATTTCGTGTTTTCAAAGTTATTAATTGTCTCATACCCTATTTTTGATTTCGATAGTATGGTGTAGCGTATCTTATGCAAACGGAATTCTAAGGTTTCTTTATTTTATTATGCAATAAGAAGAATTCTTCCATTTTCTTTTTCTTTAGTTGCGGGAAAACCCAAATTAAAACTTTTATTTTATAGCGAGCGCAATTTCTAGTAAAAAATCCTGTATCCTTCCACTTAGATCAAAAGGAATTTTTCCAATAGAACTATGGAACCCCCGAGTGGTTGCGGTTGTACCTGTACTGCAGGAATAAGAAAACTCGCTATTCACTCAGTTTATTTTCCATAATAAGTTATGTAGGAGAGATGGCCGAGCGGTTCAAGGCGTAGCATTGGAACTGCTATGTAGACTTTTGTTTACCGAGGGTTCGAATCCCTCTCTTTCCGTTTTTCTTAATTCATCAACGTTAAGGATCACAATGTATCAAATCAAATAACAATTTTTTCCAGCAATAATATAATATCTTATATTATCTTATTTTGATTTAATAGAAATTAGAAATTCTCTATAGCAAATTACTGTGGTATGTAAAATACACATAGAGGAAAAAAGAAAAAAGGATCCTAATCCTAGGGTTAATCAATTTTAGCTAGTTGATGGGAAAATACAAATTAATGGTAATGGTCTTAGGGCGATTTAGTTCGGGGAAAGGGGAAGGGGAAGAAAATTCTATGAACCTTTCCTTTTTTCGTTAAGTTCAAGTCTGACGAGAGTAATATTCTACAACTAACAACTCATTTATTTTGAGACCGACCCACTTCCTATCTAGGATTTTATTTACTAGTCCTTTATATTCCAACGTGTCAATCGCCAAATGCTTTGGCAATTTCCCCGGGTCCGATGAAGCAATATAATTTTGAACCAGACCTTTTGATCTTTGGTTATCTTTCGTAGTAATAATATCTCGGGGTTTGCAACGAAAACTTGGTATATTGACTATACGACCATTAACTAAAATATGTCTATGGTTGACTAATTGGCGGGCCCCAGGAATGGTTGAAGCCATACCCAATCGAAAAAGGATATTATCCAAACGCATTTCAAGTAATTGTAGTAAAACCTGGCCTGTTGACCTTTTTGCTTTTCCAGCGATATGTACATATCTAAGTAATTGTCGTTCTGTCAGACCATAATGAAAACGCAATTTCTGTTTTTCTTGAAGACGAATACGATATTGCTCCTTTTTCCCAGAATTGAATTTTTTTTTAAGATTACTTCCGGATTTAGGTGTTTTTCTAGTGAGTCCTGGTAAAGCTCCCAGACGGCGTATTTTTTTTAAACGAGGTCCTCGATAACGGGACATGAAGACTCCTTTTTTTATTTTATTGAAATTTCATTTTACACAATTAATTTCATTGTATTTACATTACAGAATACATCGAAATTAAAACTGAATTAAACTACAGGATAAACAGAGTAAAATCAACTAAAGTACCCCAAAAAATGGAATTTCATCAAAATCTTTTTTTTTTGTATATATATTATTTATTTTATTGTTTTGTATCTAGCAAAATTGTAAGGTAAAAAACATAAAAGATCCTGGATTCTCCATTTAATTCGGAAAAAAAGAGATTCTTGTTCGTAGAACATCGATAGAGAAAAAAAAGCCGACTATCGGATTTGAACCGATGACCCTCGCATTACAAATGCGATGCTCTAACCTCTGAGCTAAGTGGGCTTACATAACGGAAATAGTGTAACAAATAGAAATAGGTATAGTATAGGAAATCCGTAAAATCTCAGATATTAGTTATTAATCTTAGCTATTAACTAGTTCTAAATTTGAAGTTATACTTATAAAAATAAAAAAATACTAAAACTTCTTAAAGATAAAGTTAGCTTGATATGCTTAACTATAGGATATTAAAAAATAAAATTATAGAATTTATTGGTATTTTCATTCGATCATTATAGACTTTATTATTTGTTAATAATTTGAGGATTAATATTTCACTAAGGGGAACATAGAGTCAGAGTAAATAAAATTGCTAATTCTGATTAGAAAAAAAGAATAAATATCAAGCGTTATAGTATAATTTTGAATACTATAAAAAAGTAAGACGGGAGGTGGGGGAGATAAAAACTTTTGGATATATTGATTCGGATTGAATTGCAAATACATCAAGGATAGAATCAATTCAATTCTGAATTGCAATAAGCAAGCGAGGTCTCTCAAATAGAGTCGAACTGAACTGCTAGACTACGTTGAGTGATGAACTCAATGATTCAAAAAAAAAACTAAGAGATGGATGAAATTACACAAGGAATCCTGGTCTCAAAGAAGAGGGAAATGGGGATATGGCGAAATCGGTAGACGCTACGGACTTGATTGTATTGAGCCTTGGTATGGAAACCTGCTAAGTGGTAACTTCCAAATTCAGAGAAACCCTGGAATTAAAAAAGGGCAATCCTGAGCCAAATCCGTGTTTTGAGAAAACAAGGGGTTCTCGAACTAGAATACAAAGGAAAAGGATAGGTGCAGAGACTCAATGGAAGCTGTTCTAACGAATCGAGTTAATTACGTTGTGTTGTTAGTGGAATTCCTTCTAGTTCTAAATTAGAGAAAGAGGGGTTTTATACCTTATACATTTAATAAACACGTATAGATACTGACATAGCAAACGATTAATCACAGAACTCATATTATATTCTAATTATAATATAGGTTCTTTATCTTTTTTAAAAATGAAATTAGAAATGATAATGATTATGAAATAAAAAACTCATATCATAATTTTTTTTTTTCATTATTGTGAATCCACTCCAATCGAATATTGAATAATCAAATTCTTCAATTAAAATTCAAAGTTTTCGAGATCTTTAAAAAAGTGGATTAATCGGACGAGGACAAAGAGAGAGTCCCATTCTACATGTCAATACTGACAACAATGAAATTTCTAGTAAAAGGAAAATCCGTCGACTTTATAAGTTGTGAGGGTTCAAGTCCCTCTATCCCCAAATCCTCTTTTATTCCCTAACTATACTATATTATTATTATTTATCCTCTTTTTTTTTTTCTTTTTATCAATGCACTTTTTTTTCTTTTTATCAATGCAATGGGTTTAAGATTCATTAGCTTTCTCATTCTACTCTTTCACAAAGGAATGCGAAGAGAACTCAATGGATCTTATCCTATTCATTGAATAGATTTCTTTTTTATTAGAGTATCGGCAAGAAATCTTGGTTATTCACTCTATTTTTAAGTTTTATTTAAGTAAACCATGCACAATGCATAGGACTACCCCCCCCATTTTCAAATTTAAAATTTGAAATACTTTAATTAATTTTTAGTCCTTTTAATTGACATAGATACAAATACTCTACTAGGATGATGCACAAGAAAAGGTCAGGATAGCTCAGTTGGTAGAGCAGAGGACTGAAAATCCTCGTGTCACCAGTTCAAATCTGGTTCCTGGCAGAGAAAAAAAAAAAAAAGATCCACCGAATAGGTATTGATCCAAATACCTCGAGATGGATTGTGATACATATTCATTAATAATATTTATTCATCTAAGTGGATAAATCTATAATATAAATATAGAGGCACTTCTTTTTCTTTTTAAAGAAGTTTTAAAATATATCTTTTCTTTATGATAAAGAAGGGGGTGAGATTCCCCTTTATTTTTTTGCGTTTCTTAATTTTGTATTCCGCTATTCCGACGAATATTTTTTTAGTCTTGCTTATCTTTATCTTATCTTATTTTCCTAGTTGTGCTAAGTAATGTGCGCGGTACAAAGTTCCTGGTAGAGAACTTCTTTGAGTCATCCTATTTTTCTGTTCATATGAAGGAAATTAATATGCGATTTTCAAAATAGGGGAATCCAAATGAAACCCTTTTTTTGCTCAGTCTATCTGGAATGCTTTTGTATAATTAGGAATTAATTATAAATAGGTATTCCGTTTCATCTAGGAAAAGAACCTAAAAATATTCCTTGACTTGAATAAAATCTGGAGTTGTGTTGTATAAGTGAGCATGAATTTCTTATCATTCAATGAGCATCTTGTATTTCATAAAAATTGGGGGTTATATAATCCTTACGTAAGGGCCAGCCTATCCAACTTTCAGGCATTAGGATACGTTTAAGGCGCGGATGATTATCATAAGAGATTCCCACCATATCATAAGATTCGCGTTCTTGAAAATCGGCACTTCTCCAAATCCAGAAGACAGACGGAATTCTAGGATTATCCTTTTGGGCAAAGACTTTTATGCAGACTTCTTCTGGATTATCTATACCATATTGTATTCTCGTAAGATGATACACGCTAGCTAAAGATCCACCGGGTGCTACATCATAAGCACATTGGGAGCGTAAATAATTGTAACCATATACATATAAAATGACAGCAATGGAATCCCAATCCCCTGCTTTTATTTGTAAAGTCTCTATTCCTCGGTGATCAAAGCCCAAAGATCTATGAACCACCTCATGTTTGACTAGCCAATTAGATAACCAACCCTGCTGCATTGTCTTCATCTCTCCCTCTTTGTATAAATATTTCACATTTCGGATGCAAGTTTGAAAGATTGCCCTGCTTTTTATTTTTCTACACAAAAGAGCCCCTCTCCTAATTCACTAATTTGTAGGAAGGTACTGAACTTTTGGATTTGAAAAAAGTTTCAGAAGATATATCTAATGTAGATGGTGATTGATAGAGCAATTCTTGCTCATAAGTTCCTGTATGAGTACTGCGCCTAACATAAAGCTTGTGACTGGTAGTAAAACATCTATTTTTATTTTGAGATAGAGTTTGATCCTCAACTATTTCTCGCGATATCTTCTTACGAAGTTTGTTAGGGCATCTATAACTGCCTCCGGTTTAGGTGGGCAGCCCGGCAAGTAGACATCCACAGGAATTAACTTATCAACTCCCCGAACAGTACTATAGGAATCCGTACTGAACATTCCCCCTGTAATAGTACAGGCTCCCATAGCAATGACGTATTTTGGTTCAGGCATTTGCTCGTATAATCTCACTAAAGAGGGAGCCATTTTCATTGTTACCGTACCGGCTGTTAAAATTAGGTCTGCTTGCCTAGGACTTGATCTTGGTACCAATCCATAACGATCAAAGTCGAATCGTGAGCCTATTAATGAAGCAAATTCAATGAAACAACAACTGGTACCGTATAGAAGGGGCCATAAACTGGAGAGTCTTGACCAATTCGAAAGATCATTTGGTGTGTAGTTGAAATAACAGAATTGGAACTTGTTTGGTCAAGTAAGGGAAACTCAATCAAATTCATAACTGTCTCAATAGAATCTTTTCCTTCTTTTTTTTTGTCTAAATATTCAGTTAAGACCATTCCAAGGCTCCTTTTCGCCATGCATAAACTAAACCAACAACTAAGATAAGCACGAAAATCAAAGCTTCGATAAAAACGGATACACCCAATACGTCGAAACTCATTGCCCAAGGGTATAGAAAGACGGTTTCCACATCAAAAACAACAAAAACGAGCGCAAACATATAATAGCGTATTCGGAATTGTACCCAAGCCCCTCCCATGGGTTCTATACCCGATTCATAACTAGAAAGCTTCTCTGGTCCTTCACTAACCGGGGCTAAAAGTCCTGAAATCGAAAATGCCAAAATAGGAATAAGGCTTGCTATTATTAGAAATGTCCAAAAAATATCATATTCGTGAAGCAGAAACATAATGTACTCCCATTAATGTGGAATAGGCGGAACTTAAATTAGTCAATTCAATTCAGCATTGTCAATTTATCCAGAACTTCTCTCTTTTCCTCGGTGAAACAAGAATCTTTTTTGTTCAAACAAAAGCGCTTAGTTTAAGTTTAGCCTTTGTTTCCTCTGTGCTGCATCTTCTTTAAAGATTCATCCAATGGAATCCCAACTCCCTTTCTTTTGGATTTCCATTCTATTTAGATATGGTGTATGTAGATCTAATTCTTATATAAAGAAAACTTTCTCGTTTCACTTTGTCTCGCTTTCTCTAGAATCTCTAGAAAAAAGAATAGCTCTATCCTTTATTTAATATTTAATAATAAAATAATAAGAGACTATTAAATAAAAATGAGAATACTACTAAATTAGAACCTAATTAAGATAGTAGGACTAATCTATGCAGTATAATTAATGAGAAGTAATACTATAAAATAAAAATAAAGAACTCTATTTCAGAACTATGAGACAGAATATTCTGTTTTCTTATTTACTCTTTACTTTATTTTTTCTATTTAAAGTTGATCAATTTACATAATGTATCTATAAACAAAGTAATAAATATACTTAAAACAAAGTAGGAATTCGCAAAATGGATAAAATCATTGCAGTTATTATAGGGAAGTCTAGAGATATCCTATTTGAAGGAGGACGGGATTCAAATCAGGGAAAGGATCCTTTCTTCTATTGATTTGATAGAAATTCGTTTTTCTTTTCCTGTCTGTATGATTTTGATTTTCGATGAATGAGCCTTTGGTAATGCTTTTATCTCTATTCTATGTCGCAGGCGCCTATCCAGTCTATAAACAAATACTAATGAGAAAATGAAAACTATACTAAACTAAAGAAAACATAGGATAGAGATCCTAAAATCTAAAAAAGGGCATATTAGGGCTATACGGATTCGAACCGTAGACCTTCTCGGTAAAACAGATCAAACGGATTATTATCGAAATGATTTGAACTGTTTCAAAGACCCAACATGCATTTTTTTGCATTGGGCTCTTTCATAAACTGATTTAAAGATCAGTTAGTCCACCATAGTTTTTCTTTACGGAAAGATAATGAGATGGCTCCCTGTGCTCTGATTGATTTTTTGTATTATGATCTATCTAGGAGCAATACCAAAGTGTTTCAAAGGAGGATTACCTTGACTTAGGTCTGCCTCCGGTCTAAATTAAATCAACCTAAGTGAAATGGAGTCTCTATCGTTCCACTGCAAGAGTTAACTATGAGACTTCATACACCTTAAAGTTCATAGAACGAAAAGAAGTTTTTTGGAGGCCCTTATCCTCATTACGCCTAGCATTTAGTGGGCTGGATATTTACCTTATCAACTAGCAAATCCATAAGGGTTCTATTTGATTAGGCACCTGAATTGGCACCTGAATCGGACTGAACCGACTGTTTGTCAGGCTACTGTTCTCCTATTCTCTCGAATCTATGAAGTAAGACATTGATTTTGCAATAAGATCGATTATGTTCATTGCATAATAAGCTCCTTTGAAAAGCATTGGCGCACGTGTAAACGAGTTGCTCTACCGAACTGAGCTATAGCCCTTATCAGAGATATCTTAACATATAGATAATTTCTTGTCAAGATGAATATTTTCTAATGCCAGAGGATACCCCTTTGATCTGTATCTGTTTAGTATTTAGTTTAGTATTTAGTATATAACAGACCAATAACAGAGCGGTATTGCTTAGAAAAGGGATTCAATATATAATCGATCGAAGTAATGGGTCTTCCTTTGTGGTGATAAATTGCCTACTTAACTCAGTGGTTAGAGTATTGCTTTCATACGGCGGGAGTCATTGGTTCAAATCCAATAGTAGGTAAGTAGGTAGAAAAATTACTAGATAGCATTGGACTTACTTCGCTTCGCTATCTAATAACTTTTTCTACCCCTCTTCCCTTTTTCTTTGTATCAACTATAAACCACTGGATTGTCTTCAATTGGATGGGGGAATCCAATTGACAGCCTCGATTCGTATCCTAGCTCGTCTGAGAGCGAGCTTCGCTTCAACCAAATCTTTCGTACCCTCAGCTTTACTCAAGTTAGCTTCGGCTATTTCAAGTGCCTTTTGAGCTTCTTCCGGATCAATATCACTACCCAGTTCCGCATCATTTCCTAAAATGATGATCTCATTATTAACTATTCTCGCAAAACCGCTCCACAGAATCGCTGTTAACCATTGGTCGTTGAGGAGGCGTATTCTCAAAGGACCCATATCTACTGCTGTGTTAATGGGGGCGTGGTTTGGTAATACGCCAATTTGGCCACTATTAGTGGATAAAATGATTTCTTTCACTTCACAATCCCAAATAATTCGCTTAGGAGTCAGTACATAAAGATTTAATTTCATTTCTTCGATTTGTTCTCCTCTTCTAAGGTTATAGCTTTCGTGCTAGCTTCATCGATGTTACCCACCAAATAAAAAGCCTGTTCAGGTAGGCCGTCTAATTCTCCGGAAAGGATTAGTTGAAATCCCCTAATAGTTTCCGCAAGAGCAACATACTTTCCTGGAGAACCAGTAAAAACTTCTGCCACAAAGAACGGTTGTGATAAGAAACGCTCAATTTTTCTTGCTCTTGCTACAGTTAAACGATCCTCTTCCGATAATTCATCCAAGCCAAGAATTGCGATAATGTCCTGAAGTTCTTTGTAACGTTGTAAAGTTTCCTTAACTCTTTGCGCAGTTTCATAATGTTCGTTGCCAACGATCCGAGGCTGTAACATAGTCGAGGTTGAATCTAAAGGATCTACTGCTGGATAAATACCCTTGGAAGCTAATCCTCTGGAAAGTACGGTAGTAGCATCCAAATGTGCAAATGTTGTGGCAGGGGCAGGGTCGGTCAAATCGTCTGCAGGTACATAAACTGCTTGAATCGAAGTTATAGATCCCTTTTTAGTAGAAGCAATTCTTTCTTGCAAAGAACCCATTTCTGTACTAAGAGTAGGTTGATAACCCACTGCGGAGGGCATTCTCCCTAATAAAGCGGATACCTCTGATCCTGCTTGAACAAAACGAAAGATATTATCGATAAATAAAAGCACGTCTTGCTTATTAACATCTCGGAAATATTCCGCCATAGTTAGGGCAGTTAAACCAACTCTCATACGAGCTCCCGGTGGTTCATTCATTTGGCCATAGACTAGAGCTACCTTTGATTCCTCAATATTTTTTTCATTAATTACTCCGGATTCCTTCATTTCCATATAAAGATCATTTCCTTCACGAGTCCGTTCCCCTACTCCACCGAATACGGATACGCCCCCATGAGCTTTAGCAATGTTATTGATTAATTCCATGATCAGTACTGTTTTACCTACTCCAGCCCCCCCAAATAGTCCTATTTTTCCTCCACGTCGATAAGGAGCTAAAAGATCGACGACCTTAATACCTGTTTCAAAGATGGATAATTTCGTATCTAACTCGATAAAGGCAGGCGCAGATCTATGAATAGGGAACGTTGCACTACTATCTACAGGACCCAAATTGTCAACAGGCTCCCCAAGAACGTTGAAAATTCGTCCGAGAGTAGCTCCACCGACCGGAACACTGAGAGGAGCTCCCGTGTCAATCACTTCCATTCCTCTCATCAACCCGTCCGTAGCACTCATAGCTACAGCTCTAACTCGATTATTTCCTAATAATTGTTGTACCTCACAAGTCACATTAATTTGCTTATCGGCAGTGTCTCTACTCTGGACTACCAAAGCGTTATAAATATAAGGTAACTTGCCTGGGGGAAAAGTGACATCCAGCACGGGTCCAATAATTTGATCGATACGACCTGTACTTTTTTCTTCAATTGTGGAAACCCCGGGAGGAGAAGTAGTAGGATTGGTTCTCATAATTATCACATAATTAAAAAAAAGGAATTTGTCGAAATTTTTCTTTTTTTATTGTTGAATAATGCCAAATCAAATCAAAAAAAATCCAAAAGTAAAAAGGAAATGAATTAGTTAATTCAATAAGAGAGAAAAGGGGACCAGGACTTGATTTCGTTGCCCAAGCGAATCCCATTCAATCGTTTACTCATGGAATGAGTCCATTGGAAAGTTCAATCAATCTTTTTTTTCATATACATTTTGCCTTTTGTGGAGGATCTGTGCCTACTCTACTTTCCTATCTAGGACTTCGATATACAAAATATATACTACTGTGAAGCATAGATTGCTGTCAACAAAGAATTTTATTAGTATTTAGTTAGGTATTTGCATTCAAAATAAGAAAAGAGAACTATTAAGAACTTGTAAAATAAGGATTAGGAATTAATTTGGGTTGCGCTATATCTATCAAAGAGTATACAATAATTATGGATTTGGTAAATCAAATCCATGGTTTAATAACGAACCGTGTTAACTTACCATAACAACAACTCAATTCCTATCGAATTCCTATATTGGAATTCCTATAGGATAGAACATACACAGGGTGTACGCATTATATATGAATGAAACATATTCATTAACCTAAGCATGCCCTCAATTTTCTTTAATGAGTTGATATTATATTAATTGAATATCCTTTTTGTTTTACGAGATTTTTGCTAAAGTTTCATTTACGCCTAATTAACATCGAGTAGACCCTGTTATTGTGAGAATTCTTAATTCAAGAGTTATAGGGAGGGACTTATGTCACCACAAACAGAAACTAAAGCAGGTGTTGGATTTCAAGCTGGTGTTAAAGATTATAAATTGACTTACTACACCCCAGAGTATGAAACTAAGGATACTGATATCTTGGCAGCATTCCGAGTAAGTCCTCAGCCTGGGGTTCCGCCCGAAGAAGCAGGGGCTGCAGTAGCTGCCGAATCTTCTACTGGTACATGGACAACTGTTTGGACTGATGGACTTACCAGTCTTGATCGTTACAAAGGACGATGCTATCACATCGAGCCTGTTGCTGGGGAAGACAACCAATGGATCTGTTATGTAGCTTATCCATTAGACCTATTTGAAGAGGGTTCCGTTACTAACATGTTTACTTCCATTGTAGGTAACGTATTTGGTTTCAAAGCCCTACGTGCTCTACGTTTGGAGGATCTACGAATTCCCCCTACTTATTCAAAAACTTTCCAAGGCCCGCCTCATGGTATCCAAGTTGAAAGAGATAAGTTGAACAAGTACGGTCGTCCTTTATTGGGATGTACTATTAAACCAAAATTGGGATTATCCGCAAAAAATTATGGTAGAGCGTGTTATGAGTGTCTACGTGGTGGACTTGATTTTACCAAAGATGATGAAAACGTAAACTCACAACCATTTATGCGCTGGAGAGACCGTTTTGTCTTTTGTGCCGAAGCTATTTATAAATCACAGGCCGAAACCGGTGAAATCAAGGGGCATTACTTGAATGCGACTGCGGGTACATGTGAAGAAATGATTAAGAGAGCTGTATTTGCAAGAGAATTAGGGGTTCCTATTGTAATGCATGACTACTTAACTGGGGGATTCACCGCAAATACTACTTTGGCTCATTATTGCCGCGACAATGGCCTACTTCTTCACATTCACCGTGCAATGCATGCAGTTATTGATAGACAGAAAAATCATGGTATGCATTTCCGTGTATTAGCTAAAGCATTGCGTATGTCTGGGGGAGATCATATCCACTCCGGTACAGTAGTAGGTAAGTTAGAAGGGGAACGCGAAATGACTTTAGGTTTTGTTGATTTATTGCGCGATGATTTTATTGAAAAAGATCGTGCTCGCGGTATCTTTTTCACTCAGGACTGGGTATCCATGCCAGGTGTTATACCGGTAGCTTCAGGTGGTATTCATGTTTGGCATATGCCAGCTCTGACCGAAATCTTTGGGGACGATTCTGTATTACAATTTGGTGGAGGAACTTTAGGACATCCTTGGGGAAATGCACCTGGTGCAGCAGCTAATCGAGTGGCTTTAGAAGCCTGTGTACAAGCTCGTAACGAAGGGCGCGATCTTGCTCGCGAAGGTAATGAAATTATCCGAGCAGCTTGCAAATGGAGTCCTGAACTAGCCGCAGCTTGTGAAGTATGGAAGGCGATCAAATTCGAGTTCGAGCCGGTAGATACTATTGATTAACTAGATAAAACTAAAGATAAAGAAGGTATAAATAAAAAAGAAACGAAATAAAAAGAGAAAAAAATCAGTTATGAAATGCAGTAATTCTTCTTTATTCTTCTAATTGATTGCAATTAAACTCGGCTCAATCTTTTTTAGAAAAAAAAGATTGAGCCGAATAAAAATAGATCATGATATGATCATGAGACTTGACAAATTGAGATTCGTCTATTCTATATATCTAGAATATATATATTAAGGTATAATACAATAAAGAAATACAAATAAAATAATAAAATAATAAAATATAGTATTATCATATGATAATGATAATGGAATCAAATACGCAGTATTTACAGAAAAAAGTCTTCGTTTATTGGGAAAGAATCAATATACTTTTAATGTCGAATCGGGATTCACTAAGACAGAAATAAAGCATTGGGTCGAACTCTTCTTTGGTGTTAAGGTGGTAGCTGTGAATAGCCATCGACTACCTGGAAAAGGTAGAAGAATAGGACCTATTCTGGGCCATACAATGCATTACAGACGTATGATCATTACCCTTCAACCGGGTTATTCTATTCCACTTCTAGATAGAGAAAAAAACTAAAGGAGAATGAATGAAAAAAGACATAGTTTGGAAGTTAGACCTTTTTATAGGACTCTCTTTCAATTTCAAAAAAGAGGACGTTTGAAACTTTTAACAGGCGTAATCGTGAGTCAACAAGTGACTCGAACTGTGTGTAAAAAAAGAAGCATTTTTTTTTTTTCAAAATGCTAGAACTAGATAAGGAAGTTTTCTATAACCTTGAGAAAAAGGATAAAAAGGTAGTTTTTTTTTAGTTTATGACTCCGATCAAGAGCGAGAAATCCTTGATTTGGGATTGGACATAGAACCTGGACCCATCGTAGAGACGTTTAGTTCAAAAGAAAGGATCGTATCCTGATGGTAAGAATTATACTTTCGTGGAAATACAGCGCTATAGACTTCAATGCGGTAGAGTAGACGTTTTGTTTCTAATTTTTCTGGACCAAACCTCCGCTCCGACCCAACGATACAATGAATTTTTTCTGTTCATATTCATAAATAAAAAAGATTCGGAATCGCAATGCTACTATATGCGTCCAGAGGAGTATTTGGAATAATATTCTTCTATAATCCATTATTGCGGGGGGTCTTACTAACAGGGCTTCGCTGCACGGGACAGGTCTTCGTCGAAAAGCTAACTCCACCCGGCATTTTCATACCCTTTCTTTGGGTGGTATATCGCCTTTTAAAGTCTAAGAGGGTAGTAGGGGATCTATAGTAGGTAAGATAATTTGCCCTTTGATTTTGATTGAATATACTATTTTTCCGCCTTTACCACGCATTATTGTATGCGCTTCTAGAGAAGTATGTATGCAGGAAGTAAATTCTAACCGCTTTCTTTTGAATCCAATTTCAAATTAGATTAGAAAGATAGAAAGGCCATGAGGATGGGAAAATCAAAATAAAATCTTTTTAATTAGTTCTCCTTTTTTGGAATTTTCTTATTATCCTTTCATTTTTTTTACAGAATATTTTTCAAACTAAAAATAAAAAATACAATACAATAGTCAATATTCCTTATAATAGATATACTTAATTATATCATAAGAATCTTAAGATATTTTTCGACTAGATAGAAATAGTAAATTTGAATTGAGACACCTATTCCATGACGGATTTAAACTTACCTTCTATTTTCGTGCCTTTAGTAGGCTTAGTATTTCCGGCAATTGCAATGACTTCTTTATTTCTTTATGTGCAAAAAAATAAGATTGTCTAGTATTTTTTAGTGTAAGTAATATAATATGGTAGGGTATGTGGCTTTTTCTACACACACTTTCTACACACAAATGAAAAACGGTTATGGATGCGGATATAGGCTACGAGCATAAATGCATGAATATGCAGAGCCAGGTATAGCGAGTTTTATTTTATTTATTTTAATTGAATCAACGAATATTTTTTGAATAGAAAGTCAATGTATCTAACCTATTATTTCACAGGAGTACTAGTTGCTGAAGGCGATTTCAGAATCAAAAAAAGTAAAGTCAAAATTATTTAGCTTATTCTCTCAATTTCAATCGACCGCTGCTGGATTTAGTATATCTAATATGAATTGGCGATCAGAACACATATGGGTAGAACTTCTAAAAGGTTCTCGAAAAAGGGGTAATTTTTTCTGGGCCTGTATTCTTTTTCTAGGTTCACTAGGATTCTTATCGGTTGGGATTTCCAGTTATCTTGGTAAGAATATTATATCTATACTTCCATCTCAAGAAATTCTTTTTTTTCCGCAGGGGGTCGTGATGTCTTTCTACGGAATCGCAGGCCTATTCATTAGCTCCTACTTGTGGTGTACTATTTTGTGGAATGTAGGTAGTGGTTATGACCGATTCGATAGAAAAGAGGGAATAGTGTGCATTTTTCGTTGGGGATTCCCTGGAATAAAACGTCGCGTCTTCCTTCGATTCCTTATGCGGGATATCCAATCAATTAGAATTCAGGTTAAAGAGGGTCTTTATCCTCGTCGTATTCTTTATATGGAAATCCGGGGCCAGGGGATCATTCCCTTGACTCGTACTGATGATAAATTTTTTACTCCACGAGAAATTGAACAAAAAGCTGCCGAATTGGCCTATTTCTTGCGCGTACCAATTGAAGTATTTTGAGGTATCTTTTTTGAACTGAGTTGAATGAAGAAAAGAAGAATTGGAAGAAGAAAAGTTTTCTCAACACAGGGAGGAAGTCCCTTCTAAATTGGATTTGTTATTGTAAGGGGATTTTTAAGTATTTATCTAAAGGAAGGAACAAACGAGGATAAGAGAAATTTGCTTTTAATTTTTTTTTATCCAAGTTAGATATATCGCATACTATTCTTCCTTTTTCATCCGAAAGGGCTTTTTTTTTATTCTATTTCACTATTTCATTCCATCTAGATCTAAGAAAGAACCCAATGCACTGAAATTCCACTAATAACTAATATACAAAAAAGAAGAATAGATACAGGGTATCAAACCTATAGAGTTTTTGCTTCAAAGAAATAGAAATATCATGAAATAGAAATATCATCATATAGAGTCAGGGAATGGAATAGAGTCAGCGAATGAAGCATATTCATTAACAACTCCATTTACAGATCAAAAATGAAAAAAAAGAAAGCATTGCCTTCTTTACTATATCTTGTATTTATCGTACTTTTGCCTTGGGGGGTCTCTTCCTCATTTAACAAATGTCTGGAACTTTGGATTAAGAATTGGTGGAATACCAGGCAATCCGAAACTCTCTTAACTGATATTCAAGAGAAAAGGATTCTAGAAAGATTCATAGAATTAGAAGAACTTTCTCTCTTGGACGAGATGATAAAAGGGAAACTAAAGACACATGTACAAAAACCTCCTACAGGAATACACAAGGAAATAATACAATGGGTCAAAATAAATAATGAGGATCATCTCCATACCATTTTGCATTTCTCGACAAATATAATCTGTTTGGCTATTCTAAGTGGTTCTTTTTTTCTGGGTAAAGAGGAACTTGTCATTTTGAATTCTTGGGTTCAGGAATTCTTCTATAATTTAAATGACTCAATAAAAGCTTTTTTTATTCTTTTAGTTACTGATTTTTTTGTTGGATTTCACTCCACCCGTGGTTGGGAACTAGTAATTCGTTGGGTCTACAACGATTTTGGATGGGCTCCTAACGAGCTTATTTTCACTATTTTTGTTTGTAGTTTTCCAGTAATTCTAGATACATGTTTGAAATTTTGGGTCTTTTTTTGTTTAAATCGTCTATCTCCTTCGCTTGTAGTCATTTATCATTCAATTAGTGAAGCATAAATTCATTTGATCTCCCGATATTAATATTAATCAAATTAGCAAGCATCTTTTTTTAGAAAGAAAGCCCTTTTCCATTTTAGCAAAATTCTTTCTATTTATACCTACTTTAAGGTATTCATCATTGCAGTACAACTGTTGCAGTAGAATGACAACAGATTCGTGTATAGGGAACTAGATTAGCTTAGCTACCTATCTAATTTATTGTAGAAATTCTGGGATCTGCGATTGGACATGGAAAATAGAAATACTTTTTCTTGGGTAAAGGAACAGATAACTCGATCGATTTCTGTATCGATCATGATATACGTAATAACTCGGACATCTATTTCAAATGCATATCCCATTTTTGCGCAGCAGGGTTATGAAAACCCACGAGAAGCAACTGGACGAATTGTATGTGCCAATTGCCATTTAGCTAGCAAGCCCGTCGATATTGAAGTTCCCCAAGCTGTGCTTCCCGATACTGTATTTGAAGCAGTTCTTCGAATTCCTTATGATATGCAATTGAAACAAGTTCTTGCTAATGGAAAAAAGGGAGGGTTGAATGTAGGTGCTGTTCTTATTTTGCCCGAGGGATTCGAATTAGCGCCGCCCGATCGTATTTCCCCTGAGTTAAAAGAAAAGATAGGAAATCTTGCTTTTCAGAGTTATCGTCCCGATAAAAAAAACATTCTTGTGATAGGCCCTGTTCCCGGTAAGAAATATAGTGAAATTGTCTTTCCCATTCTTTCCCCTGATCCTGCTACGAAGAAAGATGCTCATTTCTTAAAATATCCCATATATGTAGGGGGAAACCGAGGAAGAGGACAGATCTATCCTGATGGTAGCAAGAGTAACAATACAGTCTATAATGCTACGTCAACAGGTATAGTAAGAAAAATACTACGTAAAGAAAAGGGGGGGTATGAAATATCCATAGTTGATGCATCAGATGGACGCCAAGTGATTGATATTATACCTCCCGGACCAGAACTTCTTGTTTCAGAGGGGGAATCCATCAAGCTTGATCAACCATTAACAAGCAATCCTAATGTGGGAGGTTTTGGTCAGGGGGACGCAGAAATCGTGCTTCAGGATCCATTACGTGTCCAAGGCCTTTTGTTCTTCTTCGCATCCGTTATTTTGGCACAAGTTTTTTTGGTTCTCAAAAAGAAACAGTTTGAAAAGGTTCAATTGTACGAAATGAATTTCTAGGTCCCGGGATTTCTTACCATCAAGTTGGTAAAAAGCCTCGATTTATTGGCAATTGCTAGAATTATCTATGATCTATTTTGGAAATCCTTTTTTTGTTTAGACTGCTTTTTGTTTATGAGATGTCTGGAATTCCTTATTTATATCCCATGCAAAAGAAGAGAATCCAAGGCAAAGGCGAGAACAATCAAATTAAAATTTCTTCTTTTTCGGAGGGATTGCAGGTCTTCTTAATCGTCTATTCGGCACAAGAAAAAGCCTTTTTCTTGTGCCGATTCTTCTTGTATCAAAATAAGAATCCTTTTTCTTCCTAATTCGTCAAAGATTACTATTTCTTCTTTATTCGGGTCTGTCTCTTGGACCTCTTTTTCTTTTGCTTAGGTTTAGCCGAGGTAGTGGACAAACAGAGGGGAAGAAAATATGGCGGGGGAAAAATTTCTTGTGATTGTGAGCAAATTGCTTGGCTTGTTTAATTAAGTTCAACTTCAAATTTACAGAAATTTTGCAAAAAAAAAGTAAACTCTTCCATTGAAGGTTTTTTTATTTTTAGGCTAGTTGAATAGTTTTGATTAAGGTTTTATTAGTTTATTACTCGAAACTAAATCAAGGATTTTCAGGATACTTCCTTCGTGGAATAAGATATTGGATCCTCGAGTGATCTCTTTTTCTTGTTGCTTCATAAGAGTGAATCGAATAGATTCAATTCGCGTTATAAGAGTAAAATAAAAATTCCGCGGGTCCTTTCCGCTCTAATCAGATAAAGGGGGGTAAGGACCCGCTAAGCTCCTACTTTTTCATGTTTACAATCTGGTCCCTCCGATTACTATAGAGATGAACCCAATCCAGAATATGAACCATAAAAGAAAACACCTACTAAACCAATCACAGCAATACCAGCTACAGTACCTATCAGCCAAAGAGGAATTCTTCCAGTAGTATCGGCCATTTCCCCTACTTTCCTCCACATTTTATCAATTGGTCATGCTAGAGACAAAAACAGTCATGGGTAGTTATAAGGATGGTATCCTTCCAAATGGGATAAGAGAATTCTTATTAGTCTCTTTCTTTCTCTCAATTGAAGAAGTAATTGGAAAATAAAACAGCAAGTACAAAAATGAGTAATAAACCCCAGTATAGACTGGTACGATTCAATTCAACATTTTGTTCATTCGGGTTTGATTGTGTCATAGTTCTATAGTTGGAATTTGTTTTATCGTTGGATGAACTGCATTGCTGATATTGATCCCAAGAAAAAAACAGTAGGTACAGCTAGTCCGTGAATAGCCAGCCATCGCACTGTAAAAATAGGATAGGTTCGATCTATGGTCATTGAGGGCCTCCTAAAAGGATCTACTAAATTCATCGAGTTGTTCTAAAGAATCAAAACGGTCGGTTATTAACGGAATTCCTTGTCGGCTTTCCGTGAAATACTCGTTTGGCCTAGGACTTCCAAACACGTCATAAGCTAAACCCGTACTGACAAATAACCAACCCGCAATGAATAGGGAAGGTATAGTAATGCTATGAATAACCCAGTATCGAATACTGGTAATAATATCAGCAAAAGAACGTTCTCCCGTGCTTCCAGACATGCTGAACTCCCAAAATTTTTGTACATTCAAAAAAGGAATTGATTCCGTAAAAGATGGGATCGACCAGTAAATAGAAAATTACTGATATTTCATCCTTGTGAGATTGTCAATTTTGTACCAAAGGTGTATTTTGAGTATACCGAATTAGTATAGCTATCCTTCCTATGGCACAGCAATCTGGTTTTGCCTGGTTCCGAAACATAATTACTTTTTTATTTTTTTTTTGTCTATAGGTAAGCTATATGTTATTCAAGGCATCAATAGAAAACCCCATTTTTGTAGGTTCTACTTACTTTTCATTGGCTTCGGAATAATAGAGTAATTCGGAATAGCAGCCAAAATCTTGGGAAAATCTAAGTTAATGATCAATAGGTTTGGATAAATAATTTAGGAAGGATATTCTCATACTGACACAATACAAGGACAAGTATATGTGAAATCTATCCTTTCATAATTCGTAATTCATCCTTGTATTGTTTGTTGGATTAGGTCTAACTTTCTTGACCAAACTGCGAGCGCGGAACTTTACGAGATGAAATAGGGAAAGACAGAAGATAGAATAGAACTTAAAAGGATAATTGAAGTGACTCGTCTTCGAATCTACTTTGGTTGGAGTTCGAAAAAGGAATAAAAATAAAGTAAATTCAAGGAAGAGCTTTCTTTTTTTTTTTTTTTTAACAGCCCCTTGGCAGGTCGTGGAATGCTTTTGTTCTCCTCTTATTCCATATGGAATACAATCAGTTAAAATAAGAAGGAATAGGGGAATATTCGATCGTTCACTCCAAAAAGAGGGTCCTATTGAAAAAGAAATTATCCAAAATAGAAAGAAGTTTTTTTTTTCAAATTCAATTGTTTATTTATCTCTTATTCAAAAATTTCCCTGAAAATTGAATTTCTTTTTTTCATTCAATGGGGTTAGATGATCTAGTTCTTAATATTATTACTTTACTCAATTGACAAATTCCACAACAAATCTCTTGATTCGGAATTAGGGACTCATGTATCATCTGATGAATCCACTTTCTTTTACACTTCTGTATCTTACTCTATCTTGTTTTTTAGTATTATCTAAAATAACTGATGAATTATGAATTTTCCATAACTTAGGTAAATGCTTTACCAACATATGTAGTGTAGTAAAAAAAAATAAATGGAATTTAACTCTTTCATGCTTACTTTAACTAGTTATTTTGGTTTTCTACTGGCTGCTTTAACTATAACCCCAGCTCTATTTATTGGCTTGAACAAGATACGCCTTATTTGAATTGACTGAATAATTATAATTCAGAAAAGAAAAATCTTTCTTTGGGATTCCTGGCATTCTACGACTCTTTTCCAGACTAATTAGGAATTCTTTTCTTGGTCATTGAGATTCGTGGATAATTTAGAGTACTATTTAGGGATAGATCGTACCTCTTTTTTTATCCCCTCGAACAAATCGAAATGATTGAAGTTTTTCTATTTGGAATCGTCTTAGGCCTAATTCCTATTACTTTAGCGGGATTATTCGTGACTGCGTATTTGCAATACAGGCGTGGGGATCAGTTGGATCTTTGATTGAGTCATTTTTTTTTTTTGATTGACCTCCTCCAGACCAGAGAGGAGGTCAAATTGAAATTGGAGTTACAATTCAATTTTGTTAAGTTATTTTACTCTGCTTCGACATAAAATAGATGGAATCACGCTCTGTAGGATTTGAACCTACGACATCGGGTTTTGGAGACCCGCGTTCTACCGAACTGAACTAAGAGCGCTTTCATTCATTCAAAAAGAAAATCTTTTTCTATTCCTAATGTATCTCACGTACGTATAGTCTCCACAAATTCAAGTTATACCCACTTTACTTTAATTGATCTCGTCGCTACTGCCTATAAAGAAGAAAGAAGTAATAGGTAGGGATGACAGGATTTGAACCTGTGACATTTTGTACCCAAAACAAACGCGCTACCAAGCTGCGCTACATCCCTTTTCCAAATTAAATTGTTGTACAATGCCATTGTACACAATTCCTGTCTTCTTTTCCACATCATAATTTTCTTCTTCTTTCTTTCTCTATCTATATATAGAACCCTCGTGTCATTTCTTCTTTTTGGTCTCATATAATTAAGGAATTATATACATATAAAATCCAATATAATTTCGCCTATAAAAGAAGGATTACTTTTCCTTGGTAATATATAGGAAGAAGGGGTCATCTTTTTCTTTTTTAGGGATAGGAAAATTTCGTCGATATGGTTCATTTTATATATAGCATAACAATCTTGGGCAAGAGTTTATGATCATATATGTATTCCAACAAGGAAGGAGGATTTTCAATGCGGGATATAAAAACATATCTCTCTGTAGCACCCGTGCTAAGTACTCTATGGTTTGGTGCTTTAGCAGGTTTATTGATAGAAATTAATCGTTTATTCCCAGATGCTTTGTCATTCCCTTTTTTTTAATTCTAGTTATTGCTATGGGAGGGATAGATTTCTTCGTGATATGACAAAATTTGATCCTTTTCAATCTTTTTTTAGTATCGGAAGGAAAAAGAAAGAAAAGATGGATTGGGTTGAACCTCAGAGTCATTAAAAATTTGGTAAACCCCATTTTTGAAAATAGAAATTCAATTTAAAGGGGTACCCAAGCTAAATAAGGCCTCAGAAATCAGAGCATAGAAAAGGCGGGGCTGGCTAATTAAATGAAAGGATTTCGAACCAAAATCTTTGCTAATTCGACAAGGATTGTATTCTTTAATTATTTCTCTATTTTTTATTACTTAATTAAAGAATAAAAAAAAATTATTCTAATGAATTTTATTCTTCTTCTTCGGATTCAAAATAGAAGAATAAAAGAATAAGTAGAAGAATTAAGTTAAGTCAATCCAAAAAGAAAAGGAGGTTCATGGCCAAGGGAAAAGATGTTAGAATCAGAGTTATTTTGGAATGCATCAGTTGTGTTCGAAAAGGTGCCAATGAGGAATCGACGGGGATTTCTAGATATAGTACTCAAAAGAATCGCCACAATACACCCGGACAATTAGAATTCAAAAAATTTTGTCGTTATTGTCGCAAGCATACGACTCATCACGAAATAAAGAAATAGGAACATCGTGTGTTTGATCTTTCCAAACAACAGAAAGAGTAAGAACTTCATATTTAATATATAAAGAAAACATAGTATAGAATACAAAATACAAATCAACTCATCTGATTTCCGGTAGATATTATTTCATATGTATAGAGGGTATTCATATACTATAATATGAATCAAATAAGATATGGATC